>NC_035107.1:151494633-151584633 GCF_002204515.2 Aedes aegypti | reverse complement strand
TATGTGGCGGTTTTTGCAAAGCAACGTTCCATTATAAGTGTGCCAAATTATCGGAGTCTTTATACAAAGACATTTGTGGAAACTCCGCTGCTTTTCGGTTCTGCAAAGCATGCTGTGATTTGATGAAGAGCGCCCGGTTTAAAAATGCAATGACGTCAACAAATGCCGCCACTTTGGAACTTAAGGATGCATACCAGAGGGTGGTCGAGGACTTGAAAGCAGAAATTAAAGATAGTCTAATCGCCGAGCTGAATCCAAGGTGGCTTCAACAAACTGTCTCCAGCTCTGCTTTCCCCTGCTCCACGTCGTTTCCAGTTCAGTACTCGCCCTTCACCTAACACCAAACGTATGCGCGATGAAGATGCATCTGTGTCGACAGAACATCCACCGAAAATCTTTTGCGGTACTGGACAAACCGCTAGCAATGCATCCAGCGAACTAGCAGCAAGGTCGGACATCTTCTGGGTGTATTTAACCAAAATATCACCGGATGTCTCAGAAAACGATGTGCTCGACTTGGCCAAGGAATGTTTGCAAACAAACGACGTCGTGGTCAAATCACTAGTTCCTAGAGGAAACCCTGCATCGATGCTCTCATTTGTGTCTCTCAAGATTGGAGTTCCTCATGATCATAAAGCAAAAGCGATGGATCCCGCTACCTGGCCCCAAGGGATACAGTTCCGTGAATTTGTTGATCACGACTCGAACGTTCGACATTTTTGGAAGCCCCCGCAGCGCATCGATCCGAGAGCATCTTCTTCGAGCCAGGCCCTGACCAGTCAAGCAATGTCAACGCAGTCGTCCATCACATTGATCTAGAAAACTCCCCATCGTACCCCTCCAGTGCTACTTTGAAATACCTCACACTGTATTATCAAAACGTAAGAGGCATCCGAACTAAAACGCTTGAACTATTTTTAAACTTATCGTCCTCCGACTATGACATCATAGTACTCACCGAAACGTGGCTGCGTCCAGACATCTCGAATGCAGAACTAGCTCCGAACTACAATATATTTCGTTGTGATCGAAGCTCAGCCACCAGCGACCTTAGTAGAGGCGGCGGAGTACTAATTGCAGTGAAAGCATCACTGAATTGTAGGTCAGTTGATATGGAACACTGTGACCATCTCGAGCAAGCGATTGCTTGTGTAAAGCTGCAGAAGTCGTCAATTTACATCTGCGGAATCTATCTTCGTCCCAACTCGCAACCTATTATGTACTCATCGCACTCTGCAGCAATCCAACATCTCAGTGAACGGATCTTGCGGTTTGATTCGATCGTCATCGCTGGAGATTATAACCTCCCTCAATTAATCTGGCAGACTGATGATGACATCAATGGACTACTTCCTTCCAACGCCTCTTCCGAACAAGAAGTCACCCTGCTTGAAACAATGGTTGCTTCTGGATTGCAGCAAATCAACAACATTGTTAACTCAAATGGACGCCTCCTGGATCTAGCTTTCGTGAATGACAACAACGACGTTGAGCTGCTTGAGCCTCCGACTCCTCTCCTCAGAATGGACAACCATCACAAGCCGTTTGTTCTCCGCATTGACGTTAACGATAGCTGCACGCAAGTAGGTGATTCAAACCACGCCGACGATTTTGACTTTCGATATTTTAATTTCGACGAGCTGAAAGGCGCTATCGCTACCGTCGAATGGGCTACACTGTTCATTGGTAAAGACACGGACGAAATGGTAAGTACTTTTTATGAAGTTTTGCATCGCATTTCGGACGAGCACGTTCCGCGTAAACGACGAAGACGTACACATCCTTTCAAACATCCATGGTGGATATCCGAGCTGCAACACCTTCGTGATATTGTTCGTAAATCTCGAAGGCGTTATTTTCAGTCACGAACTGTTGAGAACCGTGACAAGCTTCGTCTCCTAGAAGCCAGCTATATCGACTGTCAAACAACCTCGTTCCGACGTTACGTTGCTCGCATGGAAACGACTGCAAAGGAAGATCCCTCCGCCTTCTGGACCTTCATACGGAATCGCAAACGTGTGAACAAATTCCCAGCTGAAATGGCTTTCCGAGACACCGTCGCTAACTCCCCCGAAGGTATTGCTAATTTGTTTGCAGACTTTTTCGAAAACGTACACTGCACAAACCCGCCGACGTTCTCGCCGGACAGTCTCAGGAATTGTCCCACTTTCGATCTAAACCTCGAGCCTTTTGACTTTGCTCAGCAGGATGTATTATCTGCCTTGCAAAAATTGGACCCCAGTAAAGGCCCCGGTACCGACAATCTTCCGCCGTTACTCTTCAAAGAATGTGCCGATTCTTTCCAAATTCCATTGACAATCATTTTCAACAAGTCGCTCCAATGCAGAACTTTTCCGATGCTTTGGAAAACAGCCTCAGTCATCCCGATTTTCAAGGCAGGCTCTGCTCGTGCTGTTGAAAATTATCGAGGAATTTCAATTCTGTGCTGTCTGGCGAAAATTTTCGAAGAACTGGTTCATAATGTCCTGTACACTGCATCTCAACCGCTGATATCTCAATTCCAACACGGATTTGTTAAAAAGCGGTCAACGACAACGAATCTCATGACGTTTACCAGTTTCCTCTCTGTGGGATGCCCTATTTGCCGGTATATTATGCTATAATATATACCCCTCGGTTTATAGACAATTGACGTTCATCCAGTCCGTTAACATTCATTGCCACGTGAACTACACCGACGTGTGTATGCCGAACATGAACTCGGCCTCTTTCTCCAGCGAACAGCCGACCCGACAAGACGTGCGCTGCTAGGTCGTGTAGTAAGTATACGGCATCGTTTGGGCAATCCTCTGCGGGATGATTATACAAATTCCACAATGGCGATCCTGCCAGGTTAGCTACATAATAAGTAGCTAATAAAAAAGCGAACGCTGGAACTAGTAATCAGCGAGAGGATTGCCCACATGCCAAAATAAAAAGTGAAAATGGATGTGGAAAAAAAGTGTCATTTTTCTGCGAATTGCCACTGCCTTGTATAATTGTTCTGGACACGAGAACGATGGATCATTTTCTCAAATATGTCAAACAATGAAGCCACGACATAATGGAAATTTGATCTGATGAACTGGAAGTGGAAACCAAGCCGTTTGCTCGGTAGCAGGCAGTGTGTGTGCGAGTGACAAAAAGAAGAAAAGTGTTTTGGAAAGTGATCAAATTGTGAAAGATTGCTGTCAACGTGTGTTAGTGATGAACGCGCGACAGTATATTTTCTAATGTAAAGTGATCGCTCAAATTGAGTTTTCGCTGTGATGAGTTGGTTCCACGGGCGGGATGCTCGGTGAATCAATGAAGAATATGAGAATCTGCCACGAGTAGGGACTCTCGATGCAGAATAAGCGCTTCATCCACGAGATGGGACACTCGGTGGATTCAATGAAACAAAATCCACAGGGTGGAGATTTCGAATTGAATATTTTACAAGACGGGACGCTTGATGGAATATATATGAATCTGCCACGAGTCGGGATGCTAGGTGGAGGTTTTTTTTTCAGATCGAATGGGACGTTCGATAGAATGAAGATCGATATGGGATATTCGAGTCTATCTTCCACGAAGTAGAATACACCGCTTGAGTTTTACGGTGCATCGGTTATGTGACGTTCAGAGGAACGACATTGAAATCTGCCACAAGTCGGGACGCTTAGTGGAGATTAAAAATTTCATTTAGGAGATGAAATTGAATCAGATTGCCATGAGGTTGAATAAATGCTGCTCAGAGTTGCATGTCACCTGATAGAAGGAAAAAAAGAAGCCTGTTGCCCTGTTGTCATAAATAAGAAGGGGCGGGGGGATAAATGGTGGTAAAAAAACGATCTTGAGCCAATGAAATTACTACGCATCGTTTATTGGTAAATATAACACTCGTAGAGGAATGTTATAGGGGCCTAGATAGCCGTAGTAGTGAACACGTAGCTATGCAACAAGACTAATCTGAGGGTCGTGGGTTCGAATACCTCAGGTCGAGGATCTTTTCGAGTAGGAAATTTTCTCAACTTCCCAGGGCATTGAGTATCTTTGTACCTGTCACACGATATACGAATGCAAAAATGGTCAATTGACAATGAAAGTTCTCAGTTAATAACTGTGGAAGTGCTCATAACTGAGAAATAGGCTCTGTCTCAGTTGTTTGTGACGTAAAGCTACAAAGAAGAAGAAGACGAGGGATGTGAACTGAAAAGTGAGCCAGCAACAAGCAGGGCGCCGTAAATCCATAATTTGGGAAGCCCGGAATGAGCATATTTCTTTTTATTTGAAGCTGAAAACTAGGAAAATCTGTTAGTGAAAGTTCGAATGAACTTCTCATCTTCACTCGGATATCTTCCCTAATAAAAAGGAAACGAATCTGCAATATTTTCCTCTAACAATTTCAGCTTCAGACTTTGCTTCTTCTCTTTGGAACATGATGATGACTGTCGTTCGACACGAGGTCCGACCACAATTTGGTTCGCTATGGGTTGATCACCAACAATTTAGAAATTTGGATCACGGAAATCGACAGCAAGCTCATTGATTTCAAATCGACCAACTTGATCATGATGATCATGACACAAGATAACCATAAGCAAAACACACTGAATCCGTATAGGGTGATGATCTATGCACCCATTGGTTGAAGCATACGAATTTGAAATGGAAAGCTTCAGCAACTTATATGGAAAACTGTGAAATTCATGTTGTCGGTTGATGAATCAGTACATGAATCAAAACTAAAGAATTGAATGTGTGACACACACGAAGTTTGTAAGAAAATCACAACAAATCGATATAGATGTTCATGAATCGATCTATAATGTTAAACACACGGATAAAATGTATGGAGTTCAATCAGTGTGACACAGTTTGTGTAGAAATAGTTGTTTCTGCCCTCAGTGGCGTTGCGTATATTTATACACTCATGCCACCTTCACCACTTGGGCGTTTTAGTGAAAAATATAAACAAAAAATGTGCGTGTTCAAGACATCGCTTGGCGAGAGCTCGATACCGTTGGCTTCGTGGACATGCGGATAGTGTTACCAAGCTTAAGTCGCATCGAGTCAATGAGTGTGGGTTCGATTCCCGCTTCAGTCCGGAAAAATTTACGTCAGAAATGTATTTCGACTGTGCCACTAGGCGTTGCATCCTAGTCCGTTGTGTGGTGCTTCCTTCAAAGGGCAAATCTTCCACTGGAAGCATTAACAACGTGTGTGTAGCGTCTTAAAAAAGGCGAAAAACAGTAACGTGAAATGTTACAGAAGACTTCTAGTTTCTTACTTTTCGCTCTCTTGCATCGAATTGTACGCAAGAGTTAATCTCTTGTCATGGACAGTGTGTTTATTTTCTCTACTAGGAGGAATTTTGCTCTGCGTGACAGCCCACAATCTACAACACTGAGCGCCACTTAGGCACATCCAGTATCTGATATCTCAACAGCAATGTCGTCAAAAACAAAGAGAGATGCATCAAATCAGCAATGAATGCCCGTGGAATCAAATAAAGCCAACATTAGGGGTTTACCTAAATTAAAGTTGTTTTAATCCACTAGGAAGACTTTGAAAGCTATCGCTGGATAGAAAAAAAAAACTTCACTGGGTTGTTTTTTTTCGCCGTTGTCAAACGAAAACCACCTACTGAGAACTATATGCCGGTTAATTCAAATTTGGGTTATATAACGGAAGAGTCTGAATGAGTGAAAAGAAGTTATGTTTAGGTAGAATAGTGGCTTCGTCTAGTTCTTGAAGCCAGCAAATCCGTCAAATTCGACGATTCAATGTAATATGTTTAATTGCCAGAAACTAACAGTACCAAATCGATGTTATGTATTTGGTGCTTCCTCCTGTATGCAGTATGACAACCTTGTCAGTCCTTTTGTTTTAACATGGTTTTGCAGTCAGCGGGGTTGCTAGTCTATTTGTTTTACCTTGAACTATAAAAAACATATGTAACAGAAAGTCTAGGAATGGAGTAAATTTACATATTTCATTCTCGGCACCATGAGATTTTTTTTTAGAGAAGGAGTGGGATGTGGGATGCCCTATTTGCCGGTATATTATGCTATAATATATACCCCTCGGTTTATAGACAATTGACGTTCATCCAGTCCGTTAACATTCATTGCCACGTGAACTACACCGACGTGTGTATGCCGAACATGAACTCGGCCTCTTTCTCCAGCGAACAGCCGACCCGACAAGACGTGCGCTGCTAGGTCGTGTAGTAAGTATACGGCATCGTTTGGGCAATCCTCTGCGGGATGATTATACAAATTCCACACTCTCGACGGAAATTGAAAATAAGCACCAAGTTGATGCCATATACTTTGACTTCTCCAAAGCATTCGACAAGGTACCGCATGATCTCGCCATTTCTAAGCTCAAACACTTGGGCTTTCCAATTTGGATAGCTGATTGGCTGCGGTCTTATCTGACAAACCGAAAGGCATTTGTTAACATCAATGGCACATATTCTCGAGTCATCTCTGTAACGTCTGGTGTACCGCAGGGAAGTGTGCTTGGGCCTCTGATTTTCGTTTTGTTCATAAACGACCTGTGCTTTCGTCTGAAATCCGGAAAGCTGTTTTACGCCGACGACCTAAAAATTTATAGACCCATCGCATCTCACCTGGACTGCTGCGCTCTTCAAGCTGATGTTGATGAACTTGAATTGTGGTGCCAGGAGAACGGAATGGAGCTCAATATAAAAAAATGTAAATCCATCGCTTTCTCCCGTCGACAATCACGCACCGAATTCGATTATAAGATTGGATCGGAACCGCTTGAACGCATGGAATCAATTCGTGATCTTGGAGTAATCATCGATACAAAAGTGCGTTTCAACGATCATATCTCTATAATTAATGCTAAGGCGTTCGCGGCCCTAGGGTTCGTTCGTCGCAGTACAAACGATTTCATTGATATGTATGCGCTAAAATCGCTGTATTGCTCGTTAGTTCGCAGCATATTAGAGTACGCAGCATGTGTATGGGCACCGCATCACACCACTCAAATCGTCAGGCTGGAGAACGTAACAACCTGCAAAGGCTATTCGTTTTTGATCTCATCATGGGCAATATCGATTGTCCTGCACTTTTGGAAGACGTTCAGTTCTACGCGCCGCTTCGTCAATTGAGGGAACGTGATTTGCTGCAGATTAAGCGTCACAGGACTTGTTACGGATTCAACAATCCGTTGTCTGGATGTTTTCGTTTGTTCAATTGTGTGAGTGCATTGTTCGATTTTAATGTGTCTAAGACATACTTAGAATAGGCTTAAGGTTTTTTAGATTAAGAAACAGTCTGTGGAATGTAACAATTCGAGACGGTGACAATAAATAAATAAAAAGTAACTTTGGAAACTGGAAAAACTGTTGAACACCGATGAGTGAAGAAAAATTTGAAAAAGCATAATGCAGCTGATATCAAAACTACTATTATTTTGAGCGATTTCATCTGGTGCTTAACTATTCAACCAAACACACCAAAATCTTTGAAATGTACGTCATATGTTCCCAAGTAAAATGACGTGAATCTAAGCCACTAATGACGTAATTCTCCATCATCTGTTTTTAAGTTTTAATGCCATCAAATTTACATTACTTACGTAATATTAGTTTTTTTTTTTCTAAGTGTGCAGTACTAAGACGAATTTTAATAATATGATATAATGATAATGAAATTGAAGAGATATTTAGAGTTCTCTGTTAAAATGAATGGCAATGAATGGCATACATTTCAAACTTATTGTTTAACTGTCCTCATTTCATAAAAAAAAATGTATTTTGGAATATTGATTTTTCCGCTTTTTACCATTTTTCTGCCTAGTGGTGCAACTGAAGTAAATTAAATATATTTCATAATTTAACTCTACCTTATTGTTCACAGAAATCCGTATGCCAACTTCCGTATCCGTATACAACTTGCTCAATTGTAGATTCTTTAAGATAAGGCGAAAATAATCACTTAGTACCATTAAAAACTAGTTTTTGATCAAGCATGTTTACGCATTTTTTTATAATGAGTAGTAAATATGTCAATGAAACATATTTTTTAGGCGCGGATTGGAGTTCCAAGGCGCAGATCGAATTTCTGAAGTCGCGGTTTTCGCGGATACGATTTTAAGATTTTTGTAACAGCCCTGAATTTAGTACTATACCATTTATTTCCACTAGAGTTTGTATCCTTTGACATATTCGCGAATTTAAACCTCAACTGTAAGGCCGTCTTCAGTGTCGTGTACTAGACTCGACTAGTGGTCGTGTACTAGTCGAGTCTAGCACACGACATTGAAGTCGACCTTACAGTTGAGGTAAAAATACGCGTATCTGTCAAAGGATACAAACTCTAGTGGAACTAAATGGTACAGTACTAATTCGTTTTATTTTTCATCTACTTATAGATTTTCCACTAAACAGCTCGAAGATTTATTATCAAATATAATCAATCAGCAGAGCTTAATCAAAAATGGTGTACACAGCCAAACAGGCGTACACACTTAAAACTTATTTCCTGAAAATCCGTCAGCAAGTTCACACCATCATTATCTAGTGAGCATGAATTACAGTTTTGTGCAACAAGCCTGTGTGTGCCTCGTGGCCGTGCGGTTAGTGTTGTCAGGCATTTTACAGATTCAGCCATTGAAACATTTCGTCAGGAATGTTTCTTGGCTGTGCCACTGGAGCATGCTTGTCCGTTGTCTACACGGAGCCACAAATCAACCCAACTTTGACTTCTTTTGACGCAATTCGGCTCTTCCGTGGGATAACCCAAGTTTGGGTTAACTGACATATACCTATTATTAGGTAATTTCCGTTTAACAACACCAAACAAAACAACTCAATGCAAAAAAAAAAATCTACTCAGCGTTAGCTTTCGAAGTCTTCGAAGTGGGTAAAAACTACTTAACGTTAGGTAAACTCGAAAGAACCCAAATTTGGCTTATTCCATTGAACTTCGACGATGAGTCGGTGCATCCCTCTCTGTTTTTGACAACATTGCTGTTGCGAGAGAGGCAAAATAACCCATCCGTGGGTAAAAACTAAATGCAGTTTACCCGAATTTGAGTATAAAGAACATATTTTTGGGTAGTTTGTTTTCTCCGTGTAGTGTTAAGTTACAGTCTGTGCAGTTAAATGGTGTCCGTGTCTTTTTATAAGAACTGCAGATGTACCCGGGTAGAGGAGAATTGCAAATGAATAACAAAATTACCATTAAAATAGAATGTTTGTATGTCATATTTAGTTATTTGTTTGTTTAAAATAAGAGTTAAAATAAAAATAATAATAACTAAGTTTGTATGTCATAAAAATTCAACATTATCATATTTTGCCATTGTAATAAATAAATAATAACAAAATTATAGACAAACGTGATTATCCAGGTATCAGGTATCAGAAAGCCGGCTCCAAAGGCACGTTCCCCACCAGTTGGGGGATTTGTGCCATCGCCATGTTTGAGCCTATTTCATCGTCTACCCGATGGAAGAGGAAAGGGAAGGGAAAGATGGAAGGAAATAGGAGTGGGGTTCCTTGAAGAGGGAAGATCGCATAAGCGAAATGAGAGCATGTAGCTCCATACCACAATGGGTTCAAACACGCTATACAAAGGGCACTGCAAAACGCATGAGCGTGAAGAGAGCCTATAGCTCATTACCATAGCGGGTTAAGAATAACAGAATGTCCTGAAGATTCAGGCTTCTGAATTCAGTTTCACTTAATAAGTGTTTACCAAGTAATCGGAATCGCAGTTGCGCGAAAACTGGACAGTTACATATCAGGTGATACGAAGTTCCATAATCGGAGTCACAACTATCACACACAAATGAGTCAGCACGCTGACTGCAATTCTGCTTTGACAGATTTGTTAAATAGTTCGCCACCCTTGGAAATGGCTCAGTAATGTACGATTTTGCTTGACAACACGACTCCAAACTATTCCAATATTGCTTGTGCTGAGTTGCCGCCCAACAATTTAATACCCAGCAGTTCGAAATTGGAACAGCTGGCTCAGGGCCAATGAAGTCATGCGATGCTCCATCGCGAGCTAGCGCATCAGCCAATTCATTTTCAGCGATGGAAGAATGACCAGGTACCCATACAAAGTTCACAGAGTTGACTGAATTCAGTTCCTGAATTTGAGTTCGACATGCGATAACAAGCTTCGACCTTGAACTGGCCGAAGCAAGAGCTTTTATAGCAGCCTGAGTATCTTTTTTTTTTTCTTTCTTAGCAATGGGGGGATAATCTGCTCAACAGACCCCGGACCCTGAAGGTCCAGGAGTGTGGGGTTGGGGACCGTTTACTACATGCAAAGCAGCAGACAGGACTACATCCCCGACCCACTAAACCATTTCCATTGCCGCCAAACCCTTCGTCTCTCCGGAACCACCAAGAAGGCATTGCTTCGGAGAGGGGCTATTGCTCATCGCAACCTCAAGGTTAGCTGCGTAGCCATGCAGCAACGAACATCGATGACACGCTTAGGGGGGTCCACCAAGGTAGCATGCTGGCGCTTTGCCAGCTTCCCGGGTGGTCCTTACCTCCCATTGTCCGCTGAAGGCGGGCAGGGTCAACCACAACGCCCGCGCCCAGCTGTTCCGCAAGTATCAAGAACTGATACTGCGTGCTCCGCTATTTTACCTGCTGAAGGCTCAGGCCATATCAGCTAGCACCAGCAGGGATTGCTGACGAAGGGGCCTCCACCTGCCCCGAACAACCAGAGGCTCGTATCCACCTAGTAGACCGGCGCCACGACAGCAACGCTACCAGGATGTTCTCCCCGCGGCCAGTTAATCGCTGTAAGGGTCGATTTCGACCGTAGGGCACCGGTATGACCTACGTAGCCGACTGCGAACCCTTGGACTACCTGTTGCTTAGCGTCTACACTAACCACTTTTCGAGTCCACTCGCCACCTCCTTTGTAGCTCCAAGACGATGTGGGTGATAGCCGATGAAACGGCATTCCAGCCAAGCACGTCTTCACACATCCTTTGAACCAGATTGTCCGGAGTCGTGCCCCCACCGCATGTGGCAAACATGCGATCACGCATTGTGCGGAAACGCGGGCATACGAACAAAACGTGTTCCGCCGTTTCATCTAAACCTGCACAAACTGGACATTCGGTAGAACCCGCATGACCGAAACGGTGTAAATACTGTCTAAAGCATAGTTTCCCAAACTGTAGGTCGCGACCCCCAGGGGGGTCGTGAGATGCTCTCTGGTGGGTCGCGAAAAAAATCTTAATACATATAAATTTTCTTAGATTTTTTTTCTATTTTTTCAAATGTCTCCTCGAATTGAAGCAAACGGTTTTAAATTGAAATTTGAAATCTCATTTAATAATTTCTCGCTTAATTTATGATCTCGTCTTAAAAGCCATTGGTAACCAAGTGTATAGCTTGTAGTTACTGAGTAAACGAATAATTTAAAACATTTTTTTTAACAATGTTGCAATGGAGAAATGATCGTTCTCTATCTTCCAGTGGTGATAATTTTTATATTGGTCAATTTATTAGCTTAAAAACAACTAGTTACACACTCGCTTATCAATTAATTTTATAAGATCATGAGTTATGCGAGATTTTAGCATTTTTTAGACTGCCTGACAATCATTAGATATTAATGGTGAAGACACTTGATGTGGCTTCAAAATTTTCTTGGAAAGATGTTAGTAAATTGAAACTGTCATCGACAGAACAGAACAGCTGCCAAACTATTTTATTAAAAACAAACCTTTTACTCATAAAGGAAATGTTTGCGTTAAAACGGAGAACTTTTTAGCATTTATGCTACTGTACAAAGAGTTTTGACAGATGTCGAGATTTACATACTACATGTAAAACTTATGAAACATACACCTAATTAGCAAAAACTGAAATGTGAAGGATTTGTTAAAATATTTTTATTACAGACACTGAAAGTGCAGTGATAAACAGCACACTCAACGCTAAAGTTTTCAGCTCAGCAAAAATTTGTTTAATATTGCTGTTAACTACCGAAAAAAATCACAAACATGATAAAGTTGAGAAGTTTTAAAACTTTTTCTCTTGGTTAAACTAGTTTTTTTTTAACATTTTCCACCTGGTGGGTCGCGAAGAATGTGCCGGACGGCTAGGTGGGTCGCGGACTCGAAAAGTTTGGGAACCTATGGTCTAAAGCAACCATGGCCCGAAAGGACCTGTGTCAGGTGGAATGTTAGTTCCCCATGGCGCCTATTGACCCAGATATCTACCCTCGGACTCAATCTGTGGGTCCACCCTCCTTTGGTGGAACTGTCCCACGCACGCTGCCATCTGACCATAGAAGCCAGTCTGGCAGTCTTACGTATGCCTCTTGTGCCGCGCATTTTGAAGCACTCTATGTCCTCCATGATGACGATACCAATAGGCACCATACTAGTGATGACGCAGAGTGCATCGTGTGACACGGTACGGTACGCGCTCGCAACCCTCAGGCATATTAGCCTAAAAGTACTTTCTAGCATTGCATTAGCCACAGAACCGACACTGCCAATCGACGTATTGGCTTATTGATACACAAAATAGTTGAAAACAGCGTTCGAATTGAAAAAAAAATGATGAAATATCACTAAAATTGCTAAAACTTCTCTTACTTGTACCAATAGTTGCGGTAAAGTGTTCCTATAATGGAAGATTCCATAAGAAAACAACGGATACCGCAACTATAGGAACACAAATTAAAAATATACCGCAATTAAAGGAACAGTGTACCAATAGTGGAGGTATTATTTTTCACTGATATGCTGTCGGTTACTGCGATGAAATCATTTTTCTCATTAAGTCAATGGTCGTTACTTCCCGTTACAACATTATATTTATTTATTTATTTATTTGCTTCAATAGGCCTATTCACATGACGTCTCAAATCAGCTGATCGGGAAGCACTTTGACATTTCTTCTATGAAAATGACAGGCCCGTGTTAGCACCGGTCCTCCACCGATGTAAACAAATGCATAGACGGATCTGTCACATGAAAAGGCCTATACATGTAGAGTAAGGACTTCTCCTTATTTATTTCTACAATTAGATGGAATTCGAATTCATTTTAATATCTTGACTAATTTTTAATCTTTACTCGTTTAACTACACCTTACTAGTTCCTTGCTGCTAACCATGCCGTGACCTCTCTACGAAAAAGTTGTAAATTTCTTATAGATTTTATTTCAGTAGGAAGTTGATTCCAATTGACAATGCCCCGTACAAAGAGAGTTCCTCCATAATGCGAAGTACTAAATTGAGATAAAAAAAAGTTTCTATGGCGCGTTCCGTGATACGGTCGAATTTTTTCGAACAGATAAGGGCTCATTCATTTATTTCATAACGCTGAAAATGGCCATTTTAGACACCCACCCACCCCTTCGTAACGCTTTTTGTATGAATATTCTACAAATTTTGTATGAGCCGTAACATCGTGAGGACATCCACCCACCCCCTTGAGCGTTATGAAATTTGTGAATAAGCCCTAAGGTGGTTTTTTGAAATTTATAATTCTAAATAATGCGAGACAAGAGCGTAGTTTCAAAAAGTTATAAAACGAGCAGCCTAGAAGCTGTTGCTGATGATGAGTCACTCTATCGTATCTCGAAAGATTAAAAATCCATCGAATGCAGCAATTCAAAGCAGTTCTTAATCTGTCGTAAGCTCTTGCAGAAGCATTCAACAGAATTTCGCATCCATACAAAAAATGTGGTAATAATAGTGATTTAAGTATTTTCAGTTTGACATCACTTGATAGCATATTGGCAGTGCGTCTGAGACTACGAAGTCCGTTGTCAATTTTGCTGCATTGTTGATTTACGTGACCGTCCCATTCCAAGTTATTTTGCATGATAATACCTAAGTTTGAAAATTTATTAACGTATTCTATTTCATCGGTTCCTAAGATGATTGCCGGTAAATTTGAAGGAGATCGAGATCGAGTAATAAACATGGCACGTGATTTGGAAGCATTCAGAGGTAACAAATTTCGTTCTGACCAATCATTTATTTTTGATAAATCTATGTTAATTAACCGGACCATGTCATTTAAAGGAACATCGATGGCATAAAAGTAAATTTGCACATCAACCGCGAACAAATGGATTTGACAATGTTCTAGAACTGTCGGAAGATCATTGATGAATAATGAAAATAGTATCGGTCCCAAAACCGATCCTTGGGGAACGCCGGAAACTATGCTGATAAGTTCTGAGTTTTCTCCATCGACAAAAACGCTTTGCTTACGACCAACTAAGTAAGATTGAATCAAATATACTGCATTGCTTGAAAAATTGTATTGGTTTCCTAACTTGGCCAACAATTTGGAATGTGATACACGATCAAATGCTTTAGAAAAATCAAATAACAGTAGAAAAGCGACTCCTTTTTTGTCTATTATAGAATGGATATCATCATGTACTTTCAGAATTGCGCTTGTCGTGCTATGTCCTGCTCGGAAACCTGATTGAAAAGAACTTAGTAGATCAAACTCATCCAAGTAAGTTTTGATTTGAGATTTGAGATTTTTTTCAAATGCTTTGGAAAGAGCACACAGTATACTGATAGGGCGCAAATTATTCAAATCAGTTCGTCCAGCTTTCTTTAAGATAGGGATAACTTTGACAATTTTCCATGCTCTGGGAAACTTTGAGGATTTATTTTTTTTTTAATTTCTTTATTAGTATTATTCCAAACATAACATTCATTTCTTATATCTAGGTGTTCTGTGTTATTAGACAACACTATCATCCTAATTTGGTAAAACAAATTTAAGATTTAATTAACATTTTGTTAACAACATATTACATTTCATTTGCCGTAGCAGTTCAGTTTTTTTTTACAGGTGAGTTGATTTCACCTGCTTATAAGAGAAAAAAAAACGTTTTTAATATACTTAACCTAACTTAACCTAAACATATAACGCATTAATCGTGGCAATAGAAGATTGTAACGATTTTTGCCTGAAATTATTTATTATTTTATTTGACATTTGTTCCAATGTTTCAACATTGGATATTCTATGTAACTCATTGGTACTATACCAGGGAGGAAGCCTCAGAATCATTTTCAAAATTTTATTTTGAATTCTCTGCAGAGCTTTCTTCCTGGTATTACAACAGCTAGTCCATATTGGTACAGCATACAACATGGCTGGCCTGAAAATTTGTTTGAATATCAAAAGCTTGTTCTTAAGACAAAGTTTTGATTTTCTATTAATAAGGGGATAGAGACATTTTATATATTTATTACATTTGGCTTGAATGCCCTCAATGTGATTTTTGAAAGTTAAATTCTTATCTAGCATGAGCCCTAGATACTTAACTTCATCTGACCAATTTATTGGAACCCCTCTCATCGTGACAACATGTCTACTTGATGGTTTCAAATAAAGAGCTTTTGGTTTATGTGGGAATATTATTAGTTGAGTTTTGGAAGCATTAGGAGAAATCTTCCATTTTTGCAAGTATGAAGAAAAAATATCCAAACTTTTTTGCAATCGACTACAGATGACACGCAGGCTTCGTCCTTTGGCGGAGAGGCCTGTGTCATCCGCAAACAAAGATTTTTGACATCCCTGAGGTAGCTCAGGTAAGTCAGATGTGAAAATATTGTATAATATTGGTCCCAAAATGCTGCCTTGAGGAACACCAGCTCTTACAGGAAGTCTTTCAGAACTGGAGTTCTGATAATTAACCTGAAGTGTACGATTTGACAGATAACTTTAAATTATTCTAACAATGTATGTTGGAAAATTAAAGTTTTTTAATTTTACAATCAGACCTTCATGCCAAACACTGTCGAATGCTTTTTCTATGTCTAGAAGAGCAAGACCAGTAGAGTAGCCTTCAGATTTGTTGGAACGGATCAAATTTGTTACACGTAAAAGTTGATGAGTGGTCGAATGTCCATGGCGGAATCCGAACTGTTCATTGGCAAAAATTGAATTTTCGTTGATGTGGGCCATCATTCTGTTCAAAATAACCTTTTCAAAAAGTTTACTGATGGAGGAAAGCAAACTGATTGGACGATAGCTAGAAGCTTCTGCAGGATTTTTGTCTGGTTTTAAAATTGGAACAACCTTAGCATTTTTCCATTTGTCAGGAAAATATGCTAATTGAAAACATTTGTTGAATATATCAACTAAAAATGATAAGCTACTTTCTGGAAGTTTCTTGATGAGGATGTAGAAAATTCCATCATCGCCAGGAGCTTTCATATTTTTGAATTTTTTAATAACAGTTCTCACTTCTACCAAATCAGTCTCCCAAGCATTTTCGAAAACGTTCTCTTGATTGAGAATATTTTCGAACTCCTGAGTAACTTCATTTTCAATTGGACTAGTAAGTCCTAAATTAAAATTGTGCGCACTTTCAAACTGCATAGCAAGTTTTTGAGCTTTTTCGCAATTAGTTAGTAATAATTTGTTTTCCTCTTTCAATGCCGGTATTGGCTTCTGAGGTTTTTTCAAGATTTTAGATAATTTCCAAAATGGCTTAGAGCCAGGGTCCAATTGAGAAATTTTATTTTCAAAATTTTTGTTTCTTAATTGAGCAAAACGTTTCTTGATTTCTTTCTGCAAATCCTGCCATATAATTTTCATAGCAGGATCGCGAGTGCGTTGAAATTGCCTTCTCCTCACGTTTTTAAGACGGATCAGGAGTTTAAGATCATCGTCTATAATCACGGATTCAAATTTTACTTCACATTTTGGAATTGCAATGCTCCTGGCTTCAACAATGGAATTTGTTAAAGTTTCAAGAGCATTGTCAATATCAAGTTTAGTTTCTAAAGAAATGTTGACATCAAGATTAGAGTCAACATACGTTTCATAAGTATTCCAGTCAGCTCGTAAATAATTGAAAGTGGAGCTGATAGGATTGAGAATCGCTTCTTGCGATATTTGAAATGTAACAGGGACATGATCAGAATCAAAATCAGCATGAGTAATCAGTTGGCTACAAAGATGACTAGAGTCGGTTAAGACCAAATCAATCGTAGATGGATTTCTAGAAGAGGAAAAACATGTGGGGCTATCAGGGTATTGAATTGAGAAATATCCTGAAGAGCACTCATCATCTGCCGTTGGAATTACTTTGAGAATTATTCCATGACCGATGTTTGGCATTAAAGTCACCAATGACAAAAACTTTTGACTTATTGCGAGTCAATTTACGCAAGTCAGTTTGGAGCAAATTAACTTGCTGCCCAGAACATTGAAAAGGCAAATAGGCAGCTATGAATGTATATTTACCAAACTGTGTTTCAACAGAAACACCTAAAGTTTCAAAAACTTTAGTTTCAAATTATGAAAACAGTTGATGTTTTATACGCCTATGAATGATGATTGCAACTCCCCCACATGCGCCATCAAGTCGATCATTACGATAAACAAAAAAGTTAGGATCTCTTTTGAGTTTAGATCCAGGTTTTAAATACGTTTCGGTAATAACTGCTACATGCACGTTATTAACCGTAAGAAAATTAAACAGCTTGTCCTCTTTACCATTCAGAGAACGAGCATTCCAATTTAAAATATTTAAATTATTATTTGGATCCATTAGAAAAACGTAATCCAATAACAATTTGATTTGTAAATTTTACACCAACTTGGACTGCTTCAGTCATAGTGGTGGCTTTGAACATTGCATCAATCATTAGATTCAATTGTTCAGTTAGAAAATTAAAATCAGAGGCAGACATGTCATGTGATTTCCCATTGGAATTTCCGGTAGACGAAGAAGCGGAGTTACCTGTGGCGGTAGGGTTTTTTCCATTTGATTTGAAACAAGTAGAATGGGTACCCATGGATCGAACAGGGGAGGAGTTCGAATTTCCTGCTACGATATCGGCAAAGGATTTACCGTGGGTAGATACATTCGAAATTGAAAGATTCGAACGGCTACCCGACGGATTAAAATTAGTTTGTGAATGAGCATGATTATGATCTTCCTGATGGGTATGATTCATGATCAAGCGATCGTTAACTGAAAAATGAGCATTGTTCGATACTCTACCAGGCAAATTCCGGAAGCGACCGTTATCGTAACGGATATTATCTTTCATCTGCCTGGCACGAGCCTCAATGACCCTGTTGCGTGAAGGACAATTCCAAAAATTGGACTTATGGTTAGCCCCGCAATTACAGCATATGAATTTGGTGGTATCTTCCTTCATTGGACAGACGTCTTTGGCGTGAGAAGAACCTCCGCAAATCATGCATTTAGCATCCATGCGACAATTTTTTGTACCATGACCCCACTTTTGGCACCGACGGCACTGAGTGGGGTTCTGGTAATTTCCTCCAGGTTTCTGGAAATGTCCCCATGTCACACGGACATCAAACAAAAGTTTTGCTTTTTCTAAAGCTTTAATATTATTTAGTTCTTTTTTGTTAAAGTGAACTAAATAAAATTCTTGAGAAAGCCCTTTCCGAACAATGCCAGATTGGGTTCTCTTTTTCATAATGATTACTTGGACTGGGGAAAATCCAAGTATATCATTTATTCCATTTTTGATCTCTTCAGGTGATTTATAGTCACTTGAGAGACCTTTCAAGACAACTTTGCATAAACGTTCAGTTTTGTCGTCACAAGTAAAAAATTTGTGCTTCTTCTCTTCAAGATGTTTGAGAAGAAGTTCACGATCTTTAAGAGTTTCCGGCAAAACGCGACAGTGTCCTTTCTTTGCGATTTGGAAGGAAACATTGATTCCCCTAATGGAGTTCAAGATCTCCTCCCTAAATCCCCCAAATTCGGAACAACTGACCACGATAGGCGGCACTCTTTGCTTCCTCACTTGAATCAAAGAGCCTGGGCTAGAGGCTGCTTCGATTTGGTGTTCGGAAAATTTGTCTAGAGCATCGAACTGATTGCTCATTTCGATACAATTATTCATTTCACCTTTGGAAGAAACTTCGCATTCCGGGGAAACGTCCTTTCTTCCATTCTTGCCACGTGTAGTGACAGTTTTAAAACCCACTTTTTTGGAAGGAAGTAGTGAATTCAGAGATTCACCCTTCCTTTTGTTTGTTGTTGATACCATGTTTAGTTAATAAACGAAAGAAGACGTGACCTTCGAGAGGTTTTTTCCCAAGACGGTGTCCAAGAAGGATTACCACCGCTAGCTTTCGCCAACGGGTCCAACGAAAAATCGAAGGCACGGGTCCAAACAAGGATCGTAAAGGGATCAATAGTAGAAAAAATAGTACTGAAAAGTACTGTTTTGGTAGCACTGAAAAGTACCGTTTTTAATTTTAGCACTGAAAAGTACTGTTTTTGTAGCACTGAAAAGTACTGTTTTATTGCTTTAGGTAGTTTTTAAGAAAACTTCCAAGAGCAGAGAGAATTCGTGTACGCACAGCACGAAGGTACGATGCGCACTGTTTGAGGATTTAATAATTAAGTTGAATACATATATTATCTGAGAAATTATCAAAGGAAGGATGTACTTTATGAACATAAGAGGAATTTCATCAAGACCTACCGCATTAGATTTGATTGATCCTATTGCATTGATAACTTCTTTTTTATGGTAGTACAGAAATAAAAACCATTAGAGTTTGGTGGAAGTAAAGGAATATGTGAAGAATCAACAGAGAAATGATTAGCAAAGTAGTCGTTAATTTCTTCTTTGGTGTTGGAAAACTGTAAATTTGTTTCAGATGTTTTGGTAACATTAAGGCGATTCAATGTCGACCATAGATGCTTACTGTTATCAACGCCGTTTATCGTTCTTGAAACATAATTTGACTTAGCAACATTGATTAAATGAGTTACACGATTTCGCAATCGTTTGTAAAGGTTGTGGTTATGCTCATTCTTGTTTGCTATCCACGATCTGTAGGCTAAATCCCGTTCTATCATGGCGTGCATAATATCGTTGTTGAACCAATCTTTATTGGTAGTCCGAACATGTTTACGCAACGGAACAAAACAATTATACAAGTGTACTAAGCAGGTGTTTAGGAAGTCTAAAGCAATGTCGGGATCATCAATTGAATAAAGAATAGACCAATCTATATTTAACAAAGCGTCCTGCAGTGATTCATTGTCAATACGTTTGTAGTCTCTAAAATACGTATCTGAATCGCAAGCCCTGCGTTCAATGTCTAACGAGGCGAAGATCACATCATGCTTAGAGAAACCAGAAGCGCTTACTTGATTGAAGTTGAATACGAAGCTAGCCTTGTTTGTTAAGAGCAAGTCTATCAATGAACAGCCCCCAGAATAAAAATGAGTGGGTTCTCTATTAATGCACGTAACTCCAAAATTATCCAACACGCTTCGCATTCGGAAACGTTTAGAACTCGATTTATTAAAATCGGTGTTGAAGTCGCCTATTAGACGATGTTCTGATATCGTAGGGAATGTTCAAACAATTTTTGCTCTAATTTTTCTGCGCAGTCCTCTCTTGGTGGGTTATACAATACTCCCAGTAAAAATTTATCTGCATTGTAGCAAATTTCCAAAAACATAAATTCAGTTCTACTGGCAGCATCAACACCAACAAACAGTTCAGAAGCTGATAAAATCTTGCAACTTAAATCATTTTTTACAGTAAATGGCGATTCCACCTCCTCTGCTATATTTTCGATCATTACGATACAGTTTGTAACCATCAACTGCAACTAACTCATTTGAAATGTCTTCTGACAACCACGTTTCTGTCAAGCATATTATATCTATATTACTACCATGGAAACACAATTTAAATTCATTAAATTTACTCATCTGACAAGCACATAGGCTTTGAATATTAACATGGCAAATGTTGATATTACTATGGGAAAGAGCTGAATGCATAACGGCACGAGGAATATGTGAAAGACTCTCATTTGAACGGACATTGTCAGATACTGAATCAGCCGGCATCAATGAAACAAGAACGTAGAGAAATCATAACAAGATCAGCTAACCAAGAACTAGTATTAGGCGGCAAAAAGCGTTGTACTTTTGAATGCATTATAAATAAAGATTCGACAAACAATATGTTACTAGTCTAAAGTATACATCAAGTGCATTAGTTCAGTTGATAAGCATTGTAATGAGATAGGAACAATAGAGAAAAAAAGAGCAATCAATAAAGCAGCAGCAGCAACAACGGAAACAGCAGGAACACCATGGGCAACAGCAGCAGGAACATCGGCAAGGTCCAGTCGGAATCCCTCACATAACTTTCAGGAAGGAATATAACACGGATAATTTAAGGAAAGGAAGCATGGATATCTTAGAAAGGAAAATAATATCTTTCATAAGGTCGGGGTTTAACTTTCAGGAGGGGAATAGACATGGAAAGACTAAGGAAGGGATTCATGGGAAATCTGTATGAAGGAAGTGCAGAATCTTTAAAGGAAGGGTGAATCGTGCTCAAATAATGAATTGAGCGTCGCCAGTATTTGTAGACATGTTCACGAACAGGCTCACATTTTCTCCTTTTGCGTAGAATAATGCCGTATGATCCTCGGTAATCTGTGGACATCTCAGTGGCTGTGGCATGTCGCTTTCTTTGGATGCTCGTAAACGGTGAAAGACATGTTCGACACAGGGAGAAACGCTTCAACCAGATGTTTTGAGACGATATTATGTGGAAGTCGAAGATAACGCTCGTAACTCGTTGATTCTTGTCAGGTTTGAATGTTTTATGCTGATCCTCACCAAGAAGCTCGTTTAAGGGCTTGTTGTTGTGAAAATTGGCCGTTGGATTGGTAGATGTAGCATTCGATGAGCACAATGGATTGTCATTCTCGAGATCAGATTTCGTTCTTGTTGTTGTCACACTAACAGCAGAGTACGATGATAGCACAGCATCTATTCTTCGATGAGTATCGTCGAACATCAATTTCATTTGGTACAGCAATTCGTCGAACGTGGTAACGGTGACTCTTGTTGATGTTGTGGTACCAACAAAGTCTTGTTGTGTATGCCGTGAGTCTGTTGTTCGGTTGTGGAACGCATGTTCATCAGTCATAGTCGAAGGAGGTCGTTCACAGCTTCTGTTCATTTGATGTGAGTGCAGTGGTATTTCAACTGACAAGCTGATGAACAAAGATGGTAATTCAGTAATGATGGCTTCCAGCAGTTATTTGTATAACATCGACACTTTAATTTGCACTGATTCTGCTCAACCTCCAAATATACTGAATGTATTTGATAACATTCACTTCAAGCGCTTACAGAGCAACACGATGGGTGGTAGCAAGTGGTTAAAGCAGGAGTAATTCAGCTTAAAAACTTCAACTGAACTAGGTGCACGAGGTATCACTCACAATTCAAGCACATCCCGAGTAATTGTACCGTAATGTACCGTAATCCGGGGGCAAATTGATCACTGGGGTGAATTTGATCGGGTCGGTACCAAATAGCATTTCCTTTCACGGCTGCTTAACCTTCCAGTCGTCGCGTGGTTTGCCACCGTCAGAGCCACCACGCTGCTGTTGTGAACGAGAAGCGAGTTTTTTTTTTAACAGTGTTGTACAAAATGCAACAGCGCGACGACTGAAGTGTTAATACTTCGTTGCCATCATAGATATTCCATGTTTTCTACTTTATAGATGTCTAATAGACTGGCCCAGCTCAGTATGGGAGAAAAATAAAGTTGTATAATTCCACGGGGCACCCCCCAGAATTATTCCTTAGGGATAGAGGAAGAATTCCTGAAAATTTCAGCTCATTTGGTCGTTCCATGAGCTGGCGCATTTGAATTTAAGTTAATATGGGATTTCCTGCTCAAACATATGGGAAACAGCACAACATATCCTGTTTGGTTCGGGAAAAATGCTGATCGTTTTCAATTGAACCCTAGTGAAAAACACTACTTGATACCATAGCAAACCATGTTGTAGAAGGTTGTATCATGATTAAAATTGATAAAGTTGGTGTTTTAACTATCTGAAGTTAATCTGCACTACTACTCTGTATTTCTTCAACATAGCATGATGGTCACCACTAGGCGCATCATAGCCACCTATGACGCTGGGCGAGCTGCTGCGCAAGGCGCATACGATATGTGATTGTACGGGAGTTCTGATTCAAGCCTAACTTTCAACAACTGAAATGTTATTGAAAATGAGCTTGAATCCGGATACAACCTTCTGCAATTATGTTCATTAGGGTATCAACTAATGTATTTGTCATTCTGGGCCCAATTTAACACGATCATTTAGTATACAGAACGAAACAGTGACAAAGGGTTAATTTTTAATATATTTGAAACGAATATCCCATACAAACTTCGAATTGAATGCGCCAGCTGGTGGCGCAACCAAATGAGTTGAAATTTTGAGAGACCTCTTTTCTTATCGTTAGTCACATATCTAGGGGGTGCCCCGTTGAGTTTTTCAACTTTTTTGTTTAAAGGCCAGTCTAATGTCTAATGATGATTTTGAACTATTTCATTTTTTATTAAAGTCAGTTTTGCTTAGAAATATTCACAGTATCTGAAGGTATTAGCAATACTGAAGAAAATGTCTATACAAAACAATCCGCTGGTACTAAGCCTGTATGTAAACTTTGAGTGTTAAAAATGTTGCGTAAGCTTCAGTGTGAATTGCTGAACTCATTTTTGAAATCGTACAGCATTACAAGAATAGTTTTTTGCCCATAAAACCGTTTAGTGTTGAATAACGTGCTCATTTCAAGGGAAATTGCATATATTTAGGCGTACTGTGCAGATTTACAAAGTTTAATTTTGCATTAAAATGATGATATACACGAGTTGTAAGAGTTTTGACATCATTTTCAGATTCAGGAGACCCAAGTTTGGTAGATAAGGAAATTTTACATTCTAAAATATGCTTTTTTATATGATGATCAATTTCGCCCCAATGTGTCATTTTCAATGTTTGATATTAAAACTTATTTTATGGAATGTTAAATTTTATTTCATAAAAATTCGATCACATAAACTGATAGAGATCAATGAAGTACTGATTTTACCGAAATTATTTTAACAATTTTTGAATTCCAAAGGAAAACATGACAAAAAGTTGTGAAATAGTGATCAATTTGCCCCCGGATTACGGTACATAAATTGCGCCTCTTGAATTTTGGCGGTCAAATGAAATTTAATCGTGCTTAGTACCTCCACTATTGGTACATTTACTCTACTTGTATTATTCATACATATTACCGTATTTATTTCAGAAATTCTGTCTTCTTCGAATGTTATTTACGAGATACTTATATCATTCTTATATTTCTCAGAATTTTCGTAAAAATCCTAATCTCATTAAAATATTTGTCAGAAATTTTCAATTGCCATCGAGAATTTGGATTTTTTCAAAAAATTCCATAATATTTGAAATATTGAAGTGAATTAAAAATACTCATCCATACATACATTCTCATTTATATATGTTTTATTCTAAAATTTTCTAGAATCCTCATCGCATTGAAATATTTGCCAGAAGTTCTCAATTGACATCGAATATTCAGAAATATTCAAAGTTTTCAAAAATTACTGAATTATTCCAGAGTCATTTCAAATATTCTCATCTTAGTCAAACATTCAGCGGTAATTCTTAAGAAAAGGAATTATATTGTTTAAATATCATTCACAAGATATTAATTTTATTCATATAATATTGAGACGTCTTATTTAAAATTGCATTATAAAAATACTTATCTCATTCATGCATTCTTCAGAATTTATTTTAAAGCACTTCTTTTATGCAAATATCATTGACGAGATACTCTTATTTTTTCAAAAATTTTCTAATACCCTCATTCGAATATATGCCACAAATTCCCAATTGCCATCAAGTATTTGGATTAATTTAAAAAATTCCACCAAAACAGCCAAGTATTCCGAAGTTACTGAAAAAATACTCAGCTCATTCATATATTTCTCCGAATTTCTTCAAGAAACCTTCTATAATATAAATATCATTTACGGCAGTGTTGCATTTTGAACTGAACGCGAGCTAAAACTGAACGGAGCAAGTTCAAATTTTGCTCGAGAACGCAGCAGACAGTGAACTCCCGAGCCGGAGCCCACTGCTGCTCTCGAACACCTCGTTCAGATCGTAATTCACTACAATGGTAATCAAAGCATGGATTTAGGATTTTATCAGGAAAATATTTCTTGAATCAATAGTAAAACCAAATTTAGTTATAAATAAATATATTATGTCTAACTTTGAGTACCTTCTAAACAACTTTATCACGGGAAGATGACGTGAATTCTGTCAGAACAATCTGCGTTCAATTTTCTGCTCACTAGAGTTCAAATTTTTGAACTGAACAATGAGCAAGGCTACTTGATCACTACGTTCAACAAATTGAGCTGGAACGCAAACTGAACGCGTTCAAATGCATCACTGATTTACAGATTCCCAACACATTTATATGTTTTTCAGAAATATCTTGAAATTCTCATCTCATTAAAAAAAATGTCATAAATTCAAAATCTTCATCAGGTATTCAGAATAATTTAATAAATTACGTACTCAAGTATTGAAGTTACTGAAAAAATACTCAGCTCAATCATATACTTTTCTGAATGTCTTCAAAAAACATGTCTACATTTTAAATATTATTTACAGATTCTCATAACATTTATATATTTTTCAGAAATCTTTTAGAATCCTCTTCTAATTAAGAAAATGTCAGAAATTCTCAATTGCCATCGAAACATTGACATTCGGAACTATTCAAAGTATTCCATAAATTACTCGAGTATTCCGTCATTGAAAAAATACTTATCTTAGTCATACATTTAGCGGAATTTCTGTAAAAAGCATTTATATTACTCATCATAAGATACTCATCTATACATGATACACGAATACATGAATAATTATTATGAAATTTTCTGATACTCGTATCATTTGAAATTTAATTAAGAAAATACCTAACCCATTCTTTTTTGGAACACTTCTTTATATGTAAATATAACTTTATCTCTTATTATTCAGAAATTTTCTAATATCCAAATCTCATTCAAAAGTTGTCAGAGTTTGTGAAATTCCCAGGTACCGTCGATGGGGGTGACAATGGGTCTAGGGGGTGAGATTGGGTCAAAACAGAAAAATATGTTTTATGAAATATTTCAGCTAATAACGCTGATATTACTCAAATTAATAATTCACATGTTAGGGAACATATTATTACACATAATTCATCACAATATACATTTTTGGAAATAGTAGTTTTTGTTTACTATATCAATAAACTTGTATGTTGAAACTAGATAAAATTTACAACATTAAATTTCTCCTGTGCAAAGTACAACGCATGAACTTTAACCTCTATCGTTATATTAATAGAAGGTTGGAAGTCTTTTCATTGCACTTCACACGTATTTTCCGGAATCTATTTGATATTTCCACAAAAATTTCGGTACGGTGTCTGAAACATTAGAAATGGGGGTGAGATTGGGTCAAGCAAGAACGATAGTAAATGAAATTGCAAGCCCACTTTTTCGACATTTTAAGGTGCCGGGTGTTCTCTTTTTTCATTAAGATGTGTTTATTCTTTTTAAATACAGCATCCCTGTAACATTGAACAAGTCTACTTGAGGATTCCGTGCATTGAATAACAATGCAACGCATTTTGACAACTTCCCAAACCAGCAACTGGGTTTCGTGCGCAGCAACGTCGTAAAATTTTATCAAATGAATTGTTTTTTTTTTAATTTATTTATTTATCAGTGTTTTCATATTATAGAAACTTCTCACAGAAGTACAAATGAGTACAAATGGGGATCGCTGAAATACCGGGATTATGACGTCAACATTTGCCTAAAATGTATCGATCGTGGAATGACGCACCGAAATTTAAATATTTGCGAAGATTTAAAATAATCGCTGTTCCAGTACACCTTTGGGGAAACTGAATAGGCTTTATGGTAATGGGGATGATACTTTGAAGACAATTTTAGGGAAAACAGAAGAAAATTATTGTAAATTTGACGACAAATTCTGGGTTTACATATTTTTCTCAAAGCTCTTCTTTTTTTGGTATAATCGTTCTTTCAAGTGGGTTTATCATGCTTGTGAAACATCTTAGATATCTTTTCGTCTTGTTTGCATCGTATTCCATCAATATTTTTCAGCTGTGAATGGTTTTGCAATCATATTCTCAAAAACAAGTGCTTTCAATTACAGTGACCCAATGTCACCCTTTCTATGGGGTGAGATTGGGTCATTTTTCATTCACTTGTGGTGCCGCTGTGAATCAATATTTTTGTTTAATTTTTGGGACGGTTGTTAATGTAACATCAAAGTACATACACACCAAATTTGATGTTTATTGGAGTTAAATTGCGATAGTTATTCCATAAATAAATCGTACATATCCCTTTTTGACCCATTGTCACCCCTCATTTTATTTATACATTTAACCGTTTTTCTTTAAGAAATCCTCATTTTATTCGAATGTAATGTATCAAATATTTGTCTGGAATGCCCATTTGTCATCATGTATCCGGAAATATTCAAATTATTCCATAAAAACCTAAAATATTCTTAGGATTTCTTTTTTTTTTAAACTTACATGTCATTTGTATGAGTATTTTGACAATAGCTTTGTTGAGCTTTGTTTGTTTTTACCTCGAAGTATTTCAAAATATTGTACACTTTATCAAAGACTTTTTAAGCAATCATCTTGCCCGTAACGCGGGTAGATCACCTTTTCGTGGTGCGTTACGGGGTAAGATCTACCAATTTGAACCCTAGTCTCATCTTGTTTGTCGGGCTAGGGTAATATGTTCTGGTAATTCAAGGATTCGCGATACAAAGTCCTTGTTACTGGCAACAGTTTCTGAAAATTAATCTATTATACCTAGCAGATGGTTAAAGACTCGGAGTTGGGCAGTCCCGAGACTACACTTGAAGCCAGGATAACAATCATGAGTATTAACTCAACAAGGACTGTAAGTACTGGTAATTCAAGGACTCACGTGAATTCTGATTACTAAACAAATTTTCTAGCTTGATTCGGTTTTGCTGCTAGCATAAAGCCCCTTTTTTCTAGTATTTTTCTGGGACTAAACTAAAAGCAAAACAAAGGTGTGACTAGAGTTCCGTTGCATGGTCAAATATCAGTAGTACCGATTTGGTTCCTCAGAAATTTAATCGATTATGTTTTCTAAGGGGCGCGCCTTCGCTGAGATGTAAATTTCTATGAAGGGTGTAAATAGCGGGACGTTTTCATCATAGTCGATTTGTATCAATATCTGAGGAATCAAAACAAGAACTGTACAGAAATCGATGCTTCATTACCTATCAATGGAAATGGAGTAATGTGACATGCACTATACACTAAGGATACGGGTAATGCCACAATAGATCTAAATACTGGTCGCAGTGGCGCATCCGAACAGAGAAAAAAAAAAGCAATCATCTTTTCATATTGCAGACTTTTTCAGTGTCTACCAGTAATTGAAAAATATTCAACAAATTCCCAATAATAACATTCAAATTGTCTGTCCAATGTTCTCAGCCACAAAAAAAATTGAATATTTTCAATGAATTTCGAGCATCTCACTTAGAAAGCCTTAAGATACAAATATTTACTTGCAATTTCCAATGCCACTTGTAATTTGAACATATTTAATTCAAGATCATTCCGCACAAGCTGAGAACCGACTGCTCTGAAATTAAAAATGACTTATAACGTATTATTTACTAATTTATAAATCTCTAATCCCCCAATATATTTTATTCAAAAATTAAGAAGATTTGGTCAGAACAATTTGCAGATAAAATTAAGATTGATCCAAGAATTCGAGGCTCGTGTTGATACACGTGATACCAATATCAATATCAGCAGATCACCCATCCTATCATTAGCAAAATGACTCACAGTTAGATGAACACATTTCATTTATCGCTTGTTGGTCGGTTTTTCGTATTTCTATTTGACACGGCCCGCTGCTGTTGCAGCGGAAATCATTAAATGTGCATTTTGTGCATGAAATGGAAATTGAAAAAGTATGCTATGAATTTTATGTTTAAGCCTTAGAATTAGCACCAATAGATTGCAAATTTTCTCAGCAATTTATTGGTATATAAAAAAAATGTATGCTTTCATATTAGAAAACCAAATAATCTTGGGGGAAACAACTGCATGTCTTACGAGCGCACCCACACATCCATGCTAATACCATCCCTTGCCACGTTCAAAGAGTTACGGTTCATTTCTTCAACGGCTAGGGTGGGCATGAGAATTTTCATGTAATTTCAATATTGCAATTGGAACAGTCAAATTTATTACAGAAAAGCTTCAGTTAGATAGTTAGTTTACTCATCATTTTCAAATAACCATGGAACATAACAACACCTCCTTATCAGGTTTTAGCAAACATATTTTTATATTTTGTTGACATCTATTCCCTTCTGATTATATTGCTCATAGTGGGAGTTCATACCCGGCGGACAGCGAAATCTCTCTGTTTCTGGAAGTTGGTATTGAACTGTGGTGGTCGTGCATCAATTTTGTATTCGTTATCAGTTTGCAATAGAATTATTTACTGAATATTTTTGACGGGATATTTGAATCTTTGTAATGCAATTATGAAATAGCACTATCCTCTATGTGCATTCTTTATATGATAAACCATATCATGCATGGTGCCTTGGATTGCTATATAGAGGGATTATAAATAACGAAAAGTTTATTATTTTTAAAGCTAAGTGGTACTGGTAGATTTTTAAATATTGTGGATAAACATTCATAATATTATCGCATTTTCTCATGTCAATACAATAAACAATACTTTTTCCGGTAGAGAAATATTCTCTTGCGCATCTGTTAGTGAGTAGTTCATTTCGGTAAAGATGTTCATTCAATAAATTTCAAATTGTCGGTTGATTCCAGATCCTCCACTGGGCCTTAAAAGCTTACGCGAGGTATGCGCGCGGGGCAAATAAAAATGTTTATTGCGGCGCTCATTTTAAATCCACATTCGTTGCTTACTGTTGCCTATGTTTGTTATAACAATGACATAATATGATATTATTTAGTTTTGGCATACAAAGTTATTATTTTTGTTATTTCAAACAAACAAACAACAAATTTTGACATTTTGTTATTCATTTGCTTCTCCTCCTTAATTTCGGCGGTCTGATCGAAAAGAGGCAGCGAAATCTGAGAAAGACGAAATTTAGATCACTAAAGTCTATGTGGTGAAAAAATCGCTATATTTTTACAACTATTCAAAGACAAGGTCTTGAATTATAGAGAAATAGATCATCCTGTGAAGAAATTTGAGTGGTACAATAAAACTTGGTTGATATATTTACCATAACCACTGCTGTTGTAATTTTTGTACCTCCAGCCGCACCAACTATGAGTTTAACGTTACCATCGCTACCTGAAATAGAGATAAAATAAGAAAATAGGATTATTCATCAATTGCGCACGAATACAAATTCTGTTCATGTGAAACAAACAAAACGTTTTTAATTATTATTATTATTTAAATAATTCCTTCATTAGTATCATTCCTGTAGCAGCTACACTAGCTACACCATTGGCTGTCTGGTACAGCAGTGAAGCTCGATTTTTTTTAATTTCTTTATTTGTATCATTCCAAACATTACATTCATTTCTTATACATAGGTGGTCTGTGTTATGAGACAACACTATTATCCTAATTTGGTAAACAAATTTAAAATGTTATTTGTTAATTACATTTTGTTAACAACATATTACATTCCATTTGCCGTAGCAGTTCAGAATTTTTACAGATGAGTTGATTTCACCTGCTGATAAGAGAAAAAAAAACATGTTTTCAATTTACTTAACCTAACTTAATCTAAATATAAAATGCATTAATCGTGGCAAAAGAAGATTGCAACGATTTTTGCCTGAAATTATTAATTATTTTATTTCACATTTGTTTCAATGTTTCAACATTGGATATTCTATGTAACTCATTGGTACTATACCAGGGAGGAAGCTTCAGAATCATGCAGAGCTTTCTTTCTGGTATTACAACAGCTAGTCCATAATGGAGTAGTGTTTGATCCTTTACTTGCGTCACTTGCTCCTGCGGGGGCGGGTGATGTGAGCAGAATCAATCGTGTTGCGCGTCGCTCGCGTGGCATGATTTATTAGTGGCGCAGATCGCGAAGCAGGTAGTAGTGTTTGGTCCTTTGCTCGCGTCACTTGCTCCTGCGGGGCGGGTGATGTGAGCAGGATCAATCGTGTTACGCGTCGCCCGCGTGGCATGATTTATTAGTGCCGCGGATCACGAAGCAGGTAGTAGTGTTTGATCTTTTGCTTGCGTCACTTGCTCCTGCGGGGGCGGGTGATGTGAGCAGGATCAATCGTGTTGCGCATCGCTCGCGTGGCATGATTTATTAGTGGCGCGGATCGCGAAGCAGGTAGTAGTGTTTGATCTTTTGCTTGCGTCACTTGCTCCTGCGGGGGCGGGTGATGTGAGCAGGATCAATCGTGTTGCGCGTCGCTCGCATGGCATTATTTATAAGTGGCGCGGATCGCGAAGCAGGTAGTAGTGTTTGATCCTTTGCTCGCGTCAAATTATTTGTCATGGTCTAATCCAGGGCTGCCCAACGTACGGCCCGCGGGCCGCATCCGGCCCGCGACCACATTTTGTGTGGCCCGCGGAAGGTTTGAAGATTCTTCCCGTTGGCCCGTTGAATATTCTACCAACCCGAAATTAGAACATACTAAACCGAATTGATTTTTAATTTAGTTTCAACCTAAAATTTTGATATAGTAATTATTTTGTTTATAAACCTTCTTAGATATTAAATTTATTCAAATTCTATATCTAAAATTATGAGTGTTAAACAATGTTTCTACCATGGCTTCTTTCGACATTCATTCATTTGTCCTTGAACATTTGATCCTTGACGGGATTATAAGAAAGGCAGAATTTTTTTCAAAATCTTGAAAAGGATTTTTTAAGAATTCTGGACACGACTTTCACGGATAACATTGACAAAAGTCTCACAGAATGCTTACCAGGATTCCATAACCAGAATTTTCAACGAATTTAATACATAGGTTTGTAAAATCCTGGGCAAGATTGCAACATAACGTTATGTTACATTTTGCCAGAAAACTAAACGAATTTATAATAAAATTATAAGCAGGTTAATTTTGAAATAGTTTAAGGCATTTTCAAATATTTATAGATAGCATTTCAAAATGATTATTGAGTAAGATTCTGAAGGAAACCAAGGCACGAAAGTTGTAAAATCTTGGACATTTTGATCAAAAATTTCGTAAAAGCTTGATCTGAATTTTAGCACACTTCTGCTTATGCTAATAATATTAGGTCGGATTTTGACAGAATTTGGAGTAGGATTCTAAAAAACAATCCTAGATATTATTCTCACAGGATCAAAAATTTCTTGGGTAGATTCTTCAAAATATTCTGGACTAGATTATTATATAATTTTGAAAGGGACTCTCACAATGTCCAGCAGCAATTATCTTTTTATCGATTTCTTCAAATGAAATTTACTCCATTCACTGAATTTCGTCGGGTTTTATGAACTTCATTTACTAACTTTCGTCAGATCGCATAGGAATAAATGTGGCCCGCGACACGAACTTATTCTTACGATTTGGCCCGCAGTTTAAAAAAGGTTAGGCAGGCATGCTAATCGCTAATCAAAGTGAATCCTGTGACCCAACGATCCTCCCCATTAACAAACATCCCTCCCAGTAACCTTTGTGGAGATGCAGAGGCAAACACGGTCTCCAAATAGCAAAGGTTACACACTAACATTCCTTCCTCCAATCCCACCTGACTGCAAGGACGGCGCCGTTATTGACCCTGTATAAATAGAGGCGCTGAATTATGCACACTGAAGAAGATTATGGCCAATCCCAGCCGAACTTTTTTAGTTGATTCTTTGTGCATTTTCACTGACTTCGGTCAATCACGGAATAGCAACCATTGATATGTGTAGTCAGTCTAAGCTAAGCTAAGGTATTACAACAGCTAGTCCATAATGATACAGCATACAACATGGCTGGCCTGAAAATTTGTTTGAATATCAAAAGCTTGTTCTTAAGACAAAGTTTTGATTTTCTATTTAAAAGGGGATAGAAACATTTCACATATTTTTTATGTGATGTAATGTGTTTTTGAAACTTAAATTGTTATCTAGCATGAGCCCTAGATACCTAACTTCATCTGACCAATTTATTGGAGCTCCTCTCAACGTAACAACATGTCTATACACAGTACCAAAAAATAATGTGATTTACATCTTTTGGGATGCACATAAAAGAAGCGAGCCGAATGACGTAAATTTGTGTCCAATTTCAAATACGTTAGTATCTGATTCGGGAAATGTCTATCACAATTCCATCGTTTTCGTGTCCTTTAACATTTAAAATTACATTTTTTGTTCAATACATCTTCAAGGACTCGTTTTTGTGTCGTTCCATCACTTACATCATGTGTCATTCAGGCATAACCAGAATTACGTCCAGAGTAATTTTCATTATTTTTAAGAGTGATACTTGAAGGTTTTAAATAAAGAGCGTTTGGTTTATGTGGGAATATTATTAGATGTGTTTTGGAAGCATTAGGAAAAATCTTCAATTTTTACAAGTATGAAGACAAAATATCCAAACTTTTTTGCAAACAAAAATTTTTGACAAAAACAAAAATTTTTGACATTCCTGAGGTAACTCAGGTAATTCAGATGTGAAAATATTGTATAACACGGTTTGACAATAAAAGTCGATCTGAATGCACAGAGACCGGACACCCCGGGCTTGAAAGTATGAAAATTAACAAAAATGATGGCGTTTTCAGAATGTTCGTGTCTGCCTAGGTCTTTTTTAAAATATACTTGAACATTTTGCATTTTTCATTGAAAAATCTAATCTATTCAATAACCCGACACGGTGTTTTATATTCAGGACAGCAGAACTTATGTGCCATACTAAATTTTAAACTTGGAATTCAATATGAAGAGTTGTACTTAGATTTGCATGGATTTCCCTCCTCTTTTGTACCCTCCCCATTTTGAAAGTATTGCAAATGATGGAATATTTTATATAAATGATTGCAATAAGCGATTTTAGTGATACTACAATCCACCAGCTATATCTCCAGAAATATCGTGGTTCATAAACAACCCCTTTACCATACTGTGGAACCTTCCATAAATTGCGTGTTCATTTTAGGTGGGAGGGTCTGTTCAAAGATTACGACCACGTAAATAAAAATAAAAATTTGAAGAGTTGACCACAAGGGGAAGAGAGATGAAAAATACCAAAAATATAATCACGTGGTTTGTGGAGGATCCCTTGCAAGTTGTTTTGTTTCTTGTTTACTATAATGAATTTAAAATCTAACAGGCTAACGAACTTTTCACTTATTTCTATCAAATTCTTTGCTAGTGTGATGGCTATATCATCTGTGCTTCATTTCTCATATACATATTAACAGCGCAATGATAATACTTAATTTGGTCACAAAAAGTGGCTTTTAATTGTTATTGAATATTTAAGCATTTTAACATATATCAAAAATATACATCTTTAAAACGAGTTTATTTATTGTTCATGGAGATCTACAATTCCTTGAGAAAACAGTAGAGTTTATTAACAGCCACATTATCTTCCTTATTTTTTGAACAACACCTTTTTATGCTTATGCTACAATGTAAATTAGAATTTCGGATTGAGAAAAATAAAATGGAATAAATGTTTCATTCCCGTATCTACTAAATTTGGGTATCATATATCTGAAAATGATGTCAAAATAGGGTCCTTAAGCCCTGTCCCAATTTTAGTACCAAACGCTTAAGTTTAGGCCATAAACACAAGTTTACTCAATTTTTAAATGATTTTCGTTGGTTGAAGCCCAAAAACATTTTTTTTTGCGATTTTTTAAATTTTATCACACTCTTTGGTTTAAACTCAAATTTTGGGTATATTTTGTTTTCCGTGTCCCTTCCGAAATGTCAGATAAGAACAACCCCAGTGTTGAAGCTAAAAGCCCTGTAGCATTTTTGTCGGCAAAGTCAACGTCAAACATGATCAAAAGTGTCAAGGTTCATATTTGGATCCATTTTTTAAATTAAAGTTTATATATGTTATAGCCGGTATTTGAGCTGGAAAAATTGCTAAAGTAGTTGCAAGAACATGCTCTTTCGTATTACGAAATAAAAACAAGAATTCATTAAGCATGTTCGGACCCAATAGCAAGTTTTTGAGCTTTTTCGCAATTAGTTAGTAATTATTTATTTTCCTGTTTCAATGCCGGTATTGACTTCTGAGTTTTTTTTTTGAAAATTTTGGATAATTTCCAAAAGGGCTTAGAGCCAAGGTTTGATTGAGAAATTTATTTTGGAAATTTTTGTTTCTTAATTGAGAAAATCGGTTTTTAATTTCTTTCTGCAAATCTTGCCATATAATTTTCATAGCAGGATCGCGAGTTAGAGTGTCCATTTCCCGGCCATTTCGCTCTTCCCGGGATTCGGGACAAAAATCTATGCTCGTCCCGGGAAATCCCGGGATCCCGGGATTTATCAAATATTCAATAAAACTAGAATTTCGGTTGAAATGGAAGCAAAAATTTAACAATACAATATTTTTTCAATGAAATAAACAGATAATGTAACTTTTCAAAATAATATGTTAAATCAATTTCACGTTTCAGATAAAAATTTCTTATTCTGATGAAGGAACCTAACAAAAAACAAAACCTAGCTTGACTAATTACGGGTTTGCTATGGATTTTTTTTTTCAAATTCTTTACAACACATATGAAGTATGATAAAAACTTAAGTCACAATTTTAAAGCAAAAAAAGATCAAAAGAAACGATTAAATATCATTGAAGGTATTGTAGATCATGCTAAAAGTTAATTACTGAAAATTATTGACTGAAGTTCACTGCTATGAATCGCAAGTCAGTCCCATCTGCATTTTGGTCAAAATTGAGTCGATATCAGTTTTCATTCTTCTTATGATCTTTCATCTGAACTAACGAGAAATCACTTTTTGTTCAGTAAAATTAAGGAAAACACTAAGTCGAATTGTCCTATAATGGAAAGTTAATGCATGTTAGTCCCAGTGCAGATTTTTGCATCGTGTAACACAAAAATGAATCGTTATTTGGTCATCTTTATATTTTTCTTGGAAAGGTTTGGACAAGTTTCATTGAGATCGAAAAATGTTCCAATCTCCTGGAATTTTAGAATATTTGTATGGAAAACGAGATTGAAAACTCCTCAGTCAATTTTCGCAATGCCTATTTCTTACAGATGGTACTGACTTGCGATTTGCGGCAATTTAGGTGTACTTCTAATTTTTTATCTCAGCATAGGCTTATAAAAACGGCTAATGTTGGAAAGGAAAGCATTAAAACTTTGCAACTAGACAAATAAAAATATGTGTTTCTTACTTGGTCGGTGTTCAGACAGACTGAACCAAGTGCTTTTTTAATGATTTCAGGAAAACGTACCCCAAGCGTCCAAAATAACAAAATATTCGCTTTATTTATTATAATAATGAAACTTATCTGCTTGATGAATCTGTATCAAAATAGCATCGGAAAAATCAGAATCGACGGAGTTCCTAACTTATCTTTACAAGGCCAAAATATCATCTAGTCCGGTCTGTCTGAACACTGACGACTGACCAGTTGGTAAATTGATCTTTTCATGAAAATAATTATTCGTTTATTCTCTTTTCCATTACTACTTTATCAAATAAGGTTGATAGTGAGAAAAAATGTAATTGTTTTTCATTGAAATTTGATGGTTTTCATCAAATTCTAAGTACATTTCGGGAATCCCGGGATTCCCGGGATGTCAGAAATAAAATCCCGGGAAACGGGAAATCCCGAAATTTGTCAAATCCCGGGATTTCTTGTCCCGGGATGTCCCGGGATGGACACTCTATCGCGAGTGCATTGCAATTGCATTCTCCTCACGTTTTTAAGACGGTTCAAGAGTTTAATTTAAATTTTACTTCACATTTTGGAATTGCAATGCCCTGGCTTTAACAATGGAATTTGTTAAAGTTTTAAGAGCATGGTCAATTTCCATTTTTGTTTGTATAGAAATGTTAACATCAAGATAAGAGTCAATATATGTTTCATATATATTCCAGTCGGCTCGGAAATAATTGAAAGTGGAGCTGATAGGATTGGGAATCGCTTCATGGGATATTTGAAACGTAACAGGGACATGATCAGAATCAATATCAGCATGAGTAACTAATTGGCTACCAAGATGGCTAGAGTCGGTTAAGACCAAATCAATCGTAGATGGGTTTCTAGAAGAGGAAAAACATGTAGGACTATCAGGGTATTGAATTGAGAAATATCCTGAAGAGCACTCATCAAATAAAATTCTGCCGTTGGAATTACTTCCATGACCGATGTTAGGCATTAAAGTCACCAAAACGACTTATTGCGAGTCAATTTTCGCAAGTCAGTTCGGAGCAATTTAACTTGCTGCCCAGAGCATGGGAAAGGCAAATACGCAGCTATGAAAGTATACTGCTTCGCGACTAAAAATGGGTGTACCAACGTGCGAAGCTCGATTTTTGATCACCTTCGCCGTGTCGCGAGTCACTTCGCTATAGTGCGCATCTATGCCCTCCGCCATGTGTATTATGCGCACTATTGAGAATCGAATTGCGACACGGCGAAGTTGGTCAAAAATCAAACTTCGCACGTTGGTTAACCCATTTTTCAACGCGAAGCAGTATATATTTACCAAGCTGTGTTTCAACAGAAACACCCAAAGTTTCAAAAACATAAGTTTAAAATGACGAAAACAGTTGATGTTTTATACGCCTATGAATGATGATTGCGACTCCCCCACATGCCCCATCAAGTCGATCATTACGACCAACAAAATAGTTTGGGTCTCTTTTGAGTTTGGATCCAGGTTTCAGTAAAAACTGCTATACAGAGGTGATTCGGTGGTTGGAACACAACTGCCTTCCATCTAGCGAATCCGACCCGTTAGCTGAAATGACTGCCAACTGGTGAAAATGCTCCACACTAACGCATCTGGAGAGCAAATCGTCACGAAAGGGTGCACTACGTTAGGCATAAGGACGTTAGGCATAAGTACGATAGGCATAAATACGATAGGCATAATGGACGTTTGGCATAATGGACGATAGGCATAATTTCCAAAATGAAAATTGAAATTGTTTGTGTGAAAAGTGAGCTGACTTTTTTAGTAATTGTGAAGGGCTTCAAAGATCAAAAATTCTTTTTCTTCTTGGCATTAACGTCCTCATTGGGACAGAGCCTGCTTCTCAGCTTAGTGTTCCTATGAGCACTTCCACAGTTATTAACTGAGAGCTTTCTATGCCGAAGTTGCCATTTTCGCATTCGTATATCGTGTGGCAGATACGATGATATTCTATGCCCAGGGAAGTCAAGGAAATTTCCTTTACTAAAAGATCCTGGACCGACCGGGAATCGAACCCAGACACCTTCAGCATGGCTTTGTTTTGTAGCCGCGGACTCTAACCACTCGGCTAAGGAAGGCCCCTAAAGATCAAAAATGTGTCCTTTGAAATGTGATTGCCCTGCAGTCGTCCCATACTTGTGAATCCTTTGAGGTCAATTTCTAGAACAAAACTTGAGCATGAAAATGCTATAAATTGCCTCTAAATAATTAACTATGTGGTAACTTCTATGACTCCAGGATCCTTGGCCATGAAGTATAATCGTGCTCATGTATCGTGCACAAATGAGAATGCAAAATGGCCGCTTTGGCAAAGCAAACATTTGGGTAATAACTGTGGAAGTGCTCCTAGAACACTAAGCTAAGAACTTGGATTGGGTCGTAATGCCAAGAATAAGAACGACGCTGTAACTGCTACTCATCTTTTGAGTTTGGTTGTACACATATTATTGGCAAATTTTTCATCAGAGATTATCCCTTCTTTAAATTGAATGCTGTTCTTTATAGGTATACTGACGGCAAAATTATTGGAGTTTGTGCTGCTAATGTTTTAATTAGCAATTTTTTCTTCTTCCGAGACATACTTATTCAGTAATTAATGGCATTATTGCTTTTAATACTTCCATCATACATTTTCCCTTCTTTGAATCATAGGCTATTCTTTATACTTATTCGGTCAATTTAATGACTGGAAGAAAGGGACCTGCTTCCAATAAAATGCAGTTTTGTGGATTCTTGCTGTTCTATTAGTTATTGGAATTGTAGATGTAAATATTTCCACTAAAAAATACACGCCAGGCTACTGAATACTATGCTGAATGCTGAATACTATGCTATGTTAAATTGAAGCTTGACTGTTATATATACTTTGAAACCAAATTTTACTTTTCAAACTCGATGAATTTCAAATATTTTCAAGGTGCTTTCAGCAATGCTTAAATATGTGACTGATAAAAATTGTTGAAAAATCATTGAAAATTGTTGGCAGAAGAGGCAGAAAAAAACTGTTTTTACTACATTAAATTGAGAAGACTCGGAGTAGGAACGTAACGCTTTTCTTGGCGTCACACTACCAGCATATTATTGTTGAAGATAATGTCACCTATAATAACCAGGATTTTTGGCATGACACTAGATTGTTGTCTTCAAGTTAAACATTCGCATTATTAGTACTAATGATTATATGCAAGATTTCCCTTCTTTAGAATTAACGTAATTATGTAAGAGATATATAACGGCCTTCCTTAGCCGAGTGGTTAGAGTCCGCGGCTACAACGCAAAGCCATGCTGAAGGTAGACAGGGAAGGGTTCGAAACCCGGTCGGTCCAGGATCTTTTCCTAATGGAAATTTCGTTGGCTTCCCTGGACATAGAGTATCATCGTACCTGCCACACGAGATACGAATGCGAAAAATGGCAACTTCGCCAAAGAAAGCTCTCAGTTAATAACTAGGAGTGTCATATACTCACCGAATGAAACATCTCTAGAAATAAATAACACTTGCCCATCGCAAATATAAATTGATACTTACAACCATTTTTTGAGCTGGATCTTAGAATGATAACAATGACCAAGACAACAATCTTCTTCCACATCTTGCAATAATGGATTCATTGTCAAATTTTAGAACACCGAAAATAGTAATTTATAACCAATCAATTAACCCACCCCATCGTAAAGCTTCTTGTATGCATTTTTCACTATTTTTATGAGCTGTTTCATGTTAAGGACACCCATCCACCCTCATCAACGTAATGGAATTTGTAAATGAACCCGAACAAGTTTCAACATGAGAAGAGTTTTGAATGGCACATACGCAAGTTATTTTATGTCAAACGTCCATTATGCCTAACGTATTTTATGCCTAACATCCATTATGCCTAATGTCTTTATGCCTAACGTCCATTATGCCTAACATACTTATGCCTAACGTCCTTATGCCTAACGTCTTTATGCCTAAGTGGTCATCCACAAATTACGTCACGCTCCAAGGGGGGGAGGGAGTCAAGCCAAGCGTGACAAGCCTTGCAAAATTTTCGGAGAACTCATACAAAAAACGTGACAAAGGGGGAGGAGGGGGTCAAAAAAGTTGAAATTTAGCGTGACATAATTTGTGTACCATCCCTAATGGGGTATACTTTTTATTTATCGTACGTTTAGTGGTCGTTCTGGTTTACTTAAAATTATTCACATAATTATTTAAACTACGACTTTTAAATTGAAATTCAATGCATTTACATCTATTCTATCATTGCACTCTAGAATGAAAGTGATGTAATTATTTAAAATTTTTAATATCAAAATTCTAGTTGGTGTTGCAATTTGTTCTAGGGTAGGCTTCAATAAATCAGCATGCTGAAACGTTCGTTGCCCACCTGTTAAAGTAAGCAGCTTTTGTTGTAGTACTCTGAATGCGTCGTGTACCCTAGGGCACTCAAAAAATTTGTGCTGTATCGTTTCGCTGGCCATATTACAGTGGATACATTGTTCTCCGTTCGATCGATTCATAGTGAACAGCAGCCGGCGATGTGGTGTTTTTTGATTAGCCCATATGAACAGATTACTTCGTTGTTGTGGCTTTAGAGCACGATCGGAAACATTTCTCCATACACGTTTCCAGTTTGTGCTAGTGTCTGCCAATTCCACCTTTGGTTTGTCTGTTTCTTTCACAAAGAAACGATAAATCAGATCGGCCGATGGATTTTGCCGAATTTGATAGGGGAGGTTCGATACATTACTCAGTAATTGTTTCAGACATGGAAGATCGGTGATAGAATTTGCCGGAGGAGAGTTGACTTGCACTAAAATGGTATTGTAGAACGGAAGGTAGTCTCTTTCATGAAAGTGACGATTGATTAAAAGTGCTTTACACTTCATTAATGGTGAATGCAAGTTTAGCCCACCGTCCTCTTTCCTACGATCTAACTGTTGCATTGGTACCGTCGTGATCATGCCTCGAAAGAGATATCTACGCATGGTGGCTGTTAGTTTTGCTATGTGCGCAGTCGTTGGAGCTAAGTTAGCTCCAATGTAGGGGTACGGGGGGCAGTATGGACACCCGGGGCAGAATGGACACCCCCTGTATCTTTGCATAGGCGAATACTTTTACACTTTCAATGCAAACAATATTTCAGTTGCCTATCGGAAGAGTAAACTATCCACTAAAATTTCAGAAAAAATGTTTAAAACATTGATTTTAAATCGAAAACTTGAGCATGATTTTATTTGGTTCGAAAATTATAACATTCACACCTCACTAAATAAGGTTCCAGAGGCAAATGACTGCAAGTTGACCGATAATGTATCTCTTGATTGAATCTTCAATTATTTATGCTATATTCAAAAATATAGTAGATTTTTTTCTGGTACTTTAAGACATTGAAAAACTTATATGGAAATTTCTTACACTGTTGGGGCAATATGGACACCGGGTGGCAAAGTAGAGCTGGCACTTCAAAGAGGAAGAAATATAACTTCAAACACAAAATTATCCAAAAATATTTAGCATTCAATGCAATAATTACGAAGTGGAACCACAAATCGGTTGAAAATCGTCAATTCTTGATTAAAACTAACCTGGAGGCAATATTGAAATCATATCTACGAAAAATGTCGTAAATTGGTCTTAATCATGTTTTCAGTGGCACAGTGACCTGTCACTATGGTTTCCTGAATATGTACTTCATTTTTCGAGGTTTTGAGAACGATTGCAGGACAATTATCCTATAAACATTAAGGTGTCCATACTGCCCCATGGGGGTGTCCACTTTGCCCCGCTAACTTGATGGCGACTACCAAATATAAGCTTTTTTAAACCCTTTTTTGAAAACAAAATATTTTTTCCTGATTATGTAACCATGTTTAACAAATGCTCAAGAACTTTAAAAAGCATACTGCACATAAAAAACAGTAAAATATTCATGTTTTTACAGTCAAAATAGGCAAATTCCTTAGGGTGTCCATACTGCCCCGTGTCCCCCTACCATATTTTGGAGAGCAGAAAGATGTTGAGCAGATTCACTTTTTGATGTAGCGATAAGTTACGCATAGAGTGCAACCAGACCTGTTGCGAAAATTTGGTTGCTAAAGAATCCCAATTCAACGAGACCATTTCGCGTATCGAATTTGAGAAAATCACATAAAGTATCTTTATCTGATTCTCTGTACGAAGCCATGGAACAGCCAGGGCAGGATTAAGTAGACCAACATCGATCGCCGTCGTTTTTTCTTCAATTAGGCAGCTTAATGAAGTTATCCAGTACCATACCAGCCAGTAAATTTAATTTGTACTAAAACATTTTAGTACATGCAGATATCCAGTACCACACCAGCCAGTGAGTATATACAGCATGGAAATTCAAGTTCCGAAGTTTTCCAAGCGCGGAAAAACAATTTTCATATCAAAGTGTTGAAAACACATGGAATTCGAACCATCAAGAATGCTTAAATGCGGATCTATGGCAATTTTCTATTTTATTAGATATCTGCGTACTCAATCTCACTGGATGAGAGTTCTATGCGATCCAGTGAGCTGAAGTTTTTACAGCCGCTTTTCCGACAATAGACTAATAGTTTTCCACAGAAATATTTCATGGCTAACTGTTTTTGTATGATGCCGAGACGATACTTGTAATTTTTCTTAAGAAATATCAATGTATTAGAAATCCACGTACTTAATCTCACTGGATGAGAGTTCTATGCGATCCAGTGAGCTGAAATTTTCACAGCCGCTTTTCCGACAATAGACTAACAGTTTTCCACGGAAATATTTCATGGCTAACTGTTTTTGTATGATGCCGAGACGATACTGGTAATTTTTCTTAAGAAATATGAATGTATTAGAAATCCACGTACTTAATCTCACTGGATGAGAGTTCTATGCGATCCAGTGAGCTGAAATTTTCACAGCCGCTTTTCCGACAATAGACTAACAGTTTTCCTTGGAAATATTTCATGGCTTACTCTTTTTGTATGATGCCGAGACGATACTTGTAATTTTCCTTAAGAAATATTAATGTATTAGAAATCCACTTACTTAATCTCACTGGATGAGAGTTCTATGCGATTCAGTGAGCTAAAGTTTTTACAGCCGCTTTTCCGACAGTAGACTAATAGTTTTCCACGGAAATATTTCATGGCTAACTGTTTTTGTATGATGCCGAGACGATACTTGTAATTTTTCTTAAGAAATATTAATGTATTAGAAATCCACTTACTTAATCTCACTGGATGAGAGTTCTATGCGATCCAGTGAGCTGAAGTTTTTACAGCCGCTTTTCCGACAGTAGACTAACAGTTTTCCACGGAAATATTTCATGGATAACTGTTTTTGTATGATGCCGAGACGATACTTGTAATTTTTCTTAAAAAATATTAATGTATTAGAAATCCACGTACTTAATCTCACTGGATGAGAGTTCTATGCGATCCAGTGAGCTGAAATTTTCACAGCCGCTTTTCCGACAATAGACTAACAGTTTTCCATTGAAATATTTCATGGCAAACTGTTTTTGTATGATGCCGGGACGTTGATGTAAATAGGATTGTCCAAAGATTTGGCAGAGTTTTTTCTACAAAATGGCTGGGGAAAAGTCCAATGTTTTTATCGACAAACGGCAGACAAATGAACCATATTTTAGCATAATGTTGTGTATGAGCCTAAGCATTATTTGGGCTGTTCCTATAATACGTAAGGGGTTATGGAGGGAGGGGGAATTAAAGATTTCTTATGTGCCATGCAAATAACTTTTCATGTTTGTACAAAAATCCTACCATGTCTGGAGGGGTTTGTGAACAAATAACGGACAGTCTATACATTCTTATCCTAACTGAACGCAACGCGCATCGACTCCCATTGTTTGCCATCGAAAGAGGTGCTCTGCAGTAAAATATTTGAGGGTTGAGGATTGCGTTGTTTGCCGATTATGAAAACTTGAATGATTATGGCAAATTATCTTAACGCAGTCGTACCATTTTGACGATAATACGTAAATTGAATGAGGAGTTCCTGTACTATCAGTGCAATTCGACGAACTTCGTTGGCGATCTGGAAAGAATTCTGGGAACCGTGAAGAAAACAGCCGAAGTTTCGACCCTTCGACCTTGGCTGAAGCGAATGGAATAAAAGTTCGTAATTCAAATAAACAAACTTTTGACAAGCTTGTTTTTTTGGGTTACTAGATGATAAACCTCTAAATTTCATCGCCTGGATGCCAGAAAAGGAATATTTCATTTGAAATGTTTCATCACCAATATCTCAGTTTACACTACTTTAAGTGAATACCCCTAATATTTCTTAAGAAAAATTACAAGTATCGTCTCGGCATCATACAAAAACAGTTAGCCATGAAATATTTCCGTGGAAAACTGTTAGTCTATTGTCGGAAAAGCGGCTGTGAAAATTTCAGCTCACTGGATCGCATAGAACTCTCATCTAGTGAGATTAAGTACGTGGATTTCTAATAAATTAATATTTCTTAAGAAAAATTACAAGTATCGTCTCGGCATCATACAAAAACAGTTATCCATGAAATATTTCCGTGGAAAACTGTTAGTCTATTGTTGGAAATGCGGCTGTAAAAATTTCAGCTCACTGGATCATATAGAACTCTCATCCAGTGAGATTAGGTAAGTGGATTTCTAATACATTATTATTTCTTGAGGAAAATTACAAGTATCGCCTCGGCATCATACAAAAACAGTTAGCCATGAAATATTTCTGTGGAAAACTGTTAAGTCTATTATCGGAAAAGCAGCTGTGAAAATTTCAGCTCACTGGATCGCAGAGAACTCTCATCCAATGAGATTAAGTACGTGGATTTCTAATACATTAATATTTCTTAAGAAAAATTACAAGTATCGCCTCGGCATCATACAAAAACAATTAGCCATGAAATATTTCCGTGGAAAACTGTTAGTCTATTGTCGGAAAAGCGGCTGTGAAAACTTAAGCTCACTGGATCGCATAGAACTCTCATCCAGTGAGATTAAGTGCGTGGATTTCTAATACATTAATATTTCTTAAGAAAAATTACAAGTATCGTCTCGGCATCATACAAAAACAGTTAGCCATGAAATATTTCCGTGGAAAACTGTTAGTCTATTGTCGGAAAAGCGGCTGTGAAAACTTCAGCTCACTGAATCGCATAGAACTCTCATCCAGTGAGATTAAGTACGTGGATTTCTAATACATTAATATTTCTAAAGAAAAATTACAAGTATCGCCTCGGCATCATACAAAAACAGTTAGCCATGAAATATTTCCATGGAAAACTGTTAGTCTATTGTCGGAAAAGCGGCTGTGAAAATTTCAGCTCACTGGATCGCATAGAACTCTCATCCAGCGAGATTAAGTACGTGGATTTCTAATACATTAATATTTCTTAAGTAAAATTACAAGTATCGCCTCGGCATCATACAAAAACAATTAGCCATGAAATATTTCCGTGAAAAACTGTTAGTCAATTGTCGGAAAAGCGGCTGTGAAAATTTCAGCTCACTGGATCGCATAGAACTCTCATCCAGTGAGATTAAGTACGTGGATTTCTAATGGCAGACAATTAATCGTTCCATAAAAAAATATAAAATTTCCATAAAAAATGCAAAATTTGCCAGTAAAGAAACAAGGGTAAAATCAACAGAAAAGTTAAAAATTTCCATAAAAAAATAAAGAAGTGCATAGAAAAAACAAAATTTTCCATAAATAAAAAATTTTTGAGCAATAAATAGATTCAAAAGTGCAGTAGAATCGACAATAATCTCACTAAAAAATATCGAATTTTCCATTTAAAAACCTCAAAATGTCCCTATCTTCTTCACAAAAAGCAAGAAATAATAATAAATTTTCCACAAAAAAAGCCAAAATTTGCAATAAATAAATAATAATTCGCCCACAATAAATCAAAAATTTCCATTCAAAAAATCAAAGATAGCAATAGCAGTAAATGCAAGGTTGCAATAAACAAACCCAACTGAGCAATTCAAAATGACAATCAATACATGAAAATGTTGTAGAAAATTCCAATATTTAAGTAAAATTTTCCTTAAAAATAACGTAATTTTCCAATAATGAGTAATAATGTGTATAATGGATTTCATAAATTTTCAGTCAAACTGAAGCATTGTTTTCACAATTGGAGCTAGTTAGTCGTCGTACATTATGTAGATGTAGAAATTGCATTTTAGAGTTCGATAATTAATTACGTAAGAATTTAGGGGAGGTGAGAGCGGGGAGATTGGCCGGGTTTGAAAAAATATTTCTTGCCATATAGATAAAATCAATGTTTCATACAAAAAATCATACATGAAGGGGAGGCGAGGTTTCGAAAAATCACAAAAAAGTGTTTCTTAATACACCCCATCGTTAGGCGCTACAATTTTAATTATTTCAGCAAAGTTGAAATGAAACATGGAACATGGAATATCTAATCTTCCAATATTAGGAACACTTATGTCACTGCTTGGATTATGTCCAACTACATTGATGGAAGAAGCTTATGCTCTCATGTCCAACCAGCCAGGGAACTGGTGTTTACAAACTAAGCATCAGTAAAGTAACTGCCCACAGCAGTTGCAGAAATATGTATACTTCGATTAATGAGTTTTTTCCTAAATATTTTTTTTTATTTGCATACGAACATAACGCTTTTTAAAGTATTTTCTAATAGGTTCATTTTTAGATCTAGTGGGTTGTCTCAGTACTACAAATATGGTTAAGCATGCTGTAACGCTACTTTTGAACCTCATCACCCACTTCATGTTTCATTTCAACTTTGCCGAAATAATTAAAATTGTAGCGCCTAACGATGGGGTGTATTAAAAAACATTTTTTGGTGATTTTTCGAAACCTCGCCTCCCCTCCATGTATGATTTTTTGTATGAAACATTATTTTTTTCTGTATGGCAAGAATTTTTTTTTTCAAACCCGGCCAATCTCCCCACTCTCCCCTCCCCTAAATTCTTACGTAATTAATTATCGAACTCTAAAATGCAATTACTACATCTACATACGACAACTAATAAGCTCCAATTGTGAAAACAATGCTTCAGTTTGACTGAAAATTTATGAAATCCATTACACACATTATTACTCATTATTGGAAAATTACGTTATTTTTATGGAAAGTTTTACTTAAATATTGGAATTTTCTACAACATTTTCATGTATTGATTGTCATTTTGAATTGCTCAGTTGGGTTTGTTTATTGCAACTTTGCATTTACTGCTATTGCTATCTTTGATTTTTTGAATGGAAATTTTTGATTTATTGTGGGCGAATTATTATTTATTTATTGCAAATTTTGGCTTTTTTTGTGGAAAATTTATTATTATTTCTTGCTTTTTGTGAAGAAAATAGGGACATTTTGAGGTTTTTAAATGGAAAATTCGACATTTTTTAGTGAGATTATTGTCGATTCTACTGCACTTTTGAATCTATTTATTGCTCAAAATTTGTTTATTTATGGAAAATTTTGTTTTTTCTATGCATTTCTTTATTCATTTATGGAAATTTTTAACTTTTCTAATGATTTTACCCTTGTTTCTTTACTGGCAAATTTTGCATTTTTTATGGAAATTTTATATTTTTTTATGGGACGTTAATATTTTAGCCGATTTCTAATACATTAATATTTCTTAAGAAAAATTACAAGTATCGTCTCGGCATCATACAGAAACAGTTAGCCATGAAATATTTCCGTGGAAAACTGTTAGTCTATTGTCGGAAAAGCGGCTGTAAAAACTTCAGCTCACTGGATCGCATAGAACTCTCATCCAGTGAGATTAAGTACGTGGATTTCTAATACATTAATATTTCTTAAGAAAAATTACAAGTATCGCCTCGGCATCATACAAAAACAATTAGCCATGAAATATTTCCGTGGAAAACTGTTAGTCTATTGTCGGAAAAGCGGCTGTGAAAATTTCAGCTCACTGGATCGCATAGAACTCTCATCCAGTGAGATTAAGTACGTGGATTTCTAATACATTAATATTTCTTAAGAAAAATAACAAGTATCGTCTCGGCATCATACAAAAACAGTTAGCCATGAAATATTTCCGTGGAAAACTGTTAGTCTATTGTCGGAAAAGCGGCTGTAAAAACTTCAGCTCACTGGATCGCATAGAACTCTCATCCAGTGAGATTAAGTACGTGGATTTCTAATACATTAATATTTCTTAAGAAAAATTACAAGTATCGTCTCGGCATCATACAAAAACAGTTATCCATGAAATATTTCCGTGGAAAACTGTTAGTCTATTGTCGGAAAAGCGGCTGTAAAAATTTCAGCTCACTGGATCGCATAGAACTCCCATCCAGTGAGATTGAGTACGCAGTACACAACATTATGCTAAAAAATGGTTCATTTGTCTGCCGTTTGTCGATAAAAACATTGGACTTTTCCCCAGCCATTTTGTAGAAAAAACTCTGCCAAATCTTTGGACAATCCTATTTACATCAACGTCTCGGCATCATACAAAAACAATTAGCCATGAAATATTTCCGTGGAAAACTGTTAGTCTATTGTCGGAAAAGCGGCTGTGAAAACTTCAGCTCACTGGATCGCATAGAACTCTCATCCAGTGAGATTAAGTACGTGGATTTCTAATACATTAATATTTCTTAAGAAAAATTACAAGTATCGCCTCGGCATCATACAAAAACAGTTAGCCATGAAATATTTCCGTGGAAAACTATTAGTCTATTGTCGGAAAAGCGGCTGTGAAAATTTCAGCTCACTGGATCGCATAGAACTCTCATCCAGTGAGATTAAGTACGTGGATTTCTAATACATTAATATTTCTAAAGAAAAATTACAAGTATCGCCTCGGCATCATACAAAAACAGTTAGCCATGAAATATTTCCATGGAAAACTGTTAGTCTATTGTCGGAAAAGCGGCTGTGAAAATTTCAGCTCACTGGATCGCATAGAACTCTCATCCAGTGAGATTAAGTACGTGGATTTCTAATACATTAATATTTCTTAAGTAAAATTACAAGTATCGCCTCGGCATCATACAAACACAATTAGCCATGAAATATTTCCATGGAAAACTGTTAGTCTATTGTCGGAAAAGCGGCTGTGAAAATTTCAGCTCACTGGATCGCATAGAACTCTCATCCAGTGAGATTAAGTACGTGGATTTCTAATACATTAATATTTCTTAAGAAAAATTACAAGTATCGTCTCGGCATCATACAAAAACAGTTAGCCATGAAATATTTCCGTGGAAAACTGTTAGTCTATTGTCGGAAAAGCGGCTGTAAAAACTTCAGCTCACTGGATCGCATAGAACTCTCATCCAGTGAGATTAAGTACGTGGATTTCTAATACATTAATATTTCTTAAGAAAAATTACAAGTATCGTCTCGGCATCATACAAAAACAGTTATCCATGAAATATTTCCGTGGAAAACTGTTAGTCTATTGTCGGAAAAGCGGCTGTAAAAATTTCAGATCACTGGATCGCATAGAACTCCCATCCAGTGAGATTGAGTACGCAGATATCTAATAAAATAGAAAATTGCCATAGATCCGCATTTAAGCATTCTTGATGGTTCAAATTCCATGTGTTTTCAACACTTTGATATGAAAATTGTTTTTCCGCGCTTGGAAAACTTCGGAACTTGAATTTCCATGCTGTATATACTCACTGGCTGGTGTGGTACTGGATATCTGCATGTACTAAAATGTTTTAGTACAAATTAAATTTACTGGCTGGTATGGTACTGGATAACTTCATTAAGCTGCGAATCAGGAACATCATGGCGAAAACTTGGTACAAAGGAGCAAAAATTTTAAGGAAAATGATTTTTTTCTATTATTTTCTCAGACAATTTTGCGGTTTCCAAGAATGTTTCCGTATCATCTTAAAGCAATTTTTCGAACACTAAACAATTGGCAACCATATATGTTGTAAAACGGTACATAATCCGGGGTGGCGAATAACTGGTACATGGCGAATACCGGTACACCTTCCCTACTTTCACTGAGATATGAGCATACCGTAGATGTTTATTCTCACGAAAAATGCATGTCGATGTCCATTAGTGTGGGACAAAATTTAGATTCTCGCTCCAGTCCACTTTTTGGATTGCATTTAGGTCCCATAACAACTGTGCAAAATTTCAGCTCGATCGGAGAAACTATATTTTAGCGCCAGCCGTTTAAAGTTTGTATGGGATTTACTATGGGAAAACTTACTTTTGCAAAGAAAAATCGCCAGAGGTCGCCCATTGACCTCTATAAAAATTCTGAACACAGACCTCGATACGTATTTTTACGATGAAGAATATTGCCGAAGACCGCGAAACAATCCGACACTTGAGAAAAAAGTTATTGAATGAAAACCTTTTAGCAAGGCGACGTTGATTAACACGTAAAGGAATAACAATAATAACAAAATCGGGCAAAATTTCCGAATACTCTATGCTTAATAACTTTTTTCACAAGCATCGGATTGCTTTGCGGTCTTCGGCAATGTTGTTCATCGTAAAAATACCTAACGAGGTCTATGTTCAGAATTTTTATAGAGATCACTGGACGACCTCTGGCGATTTTTCTCTGCAAAAGTAAGTTTTCCCATAGTAAATCCCATACAAACTTTAAACGGCTGGCGCTAAAATATAGTTTCTCCGATCGAGCTGAAATTTTGCACAGTTGTTATGGGACCTAAATGCAATCCAAAAAGTGGACTGGAGCGAGAATCTAAATTTTGTCCCACACTAATGGACATCGACATGCATTTTTCGTGAGAATAAACATCTACGGTATGCTCATATCTCAGTGAAAGTAGGGAAGGTGTACCGGTATTCGCCATGTACCAGTTATTCGCCACCCCGGATTATGTACCGTTTTACAACATATATGGTTGCCAATTGTTTAGTGTTCGAAAAATTGCTTTAAGATGATACGGAAACATTCTTGGAAACCGCAAAATTGTCTGAGAAAATAATAGAAAAAAATCATTTTCCTTAAAATTTTTGCTCCTTTGTACCAAGTTTTCGCCATGATGTTCCTGATGCAAATTTTGCACAGTTGTTATGGGACCTAAATGCAATCCAAAAAGTTGACTGGACCGAGAATCTAAATTTTCCATATAACCGTGTCCCAGGCTAATGTCCATGTCCATGTCGATTGGGTTTTAATTTGTATTGATTTCTGAAAAAACAGTATTCGGAGAAGCAAAGCATGAAACATGGGAAACTGGAAAGCCAGTAAAAACGTAAAAATTACCGAAAAAAACCGTAGTTCCCAAACCCAGTAAAATTTTACTAGGGTCGGTAATCTGAATTGGCTGTGTAGTAAGCCTTAAATTAAAATTGTGCGCGCTTTCAAACTGCATAACAAGTTTTAGAGCTTTTTCGCAATTAGTTAGGAAAACAAAATACAACCAAAATTTGAATTTAAGCCAAGGGGTGTAACAAAATCTAAAAAAAACACTTAAATTTTTTTTTTGGACCTAAACCGGAAAACATTAGAAAATTGAGTAACAATGTGTTTTTGATCTAAACCTAAGCGTTTGGCACTAAAATTGGGACATTATAAAACCACATTTTATTAAGCGCAATTATCAGTAGTATTATTTGATGGTTTGATAAGGACAAAGCCTAAATTTGTTTACTCGGCACTAGCGCCCCTCAGATGGAGCATCGTTTAATTAAACTCCTTCTTGATATTAGCTCATTCAGTCATCTTTTAACGAGACTTTCAGGGAAGCAGCTCTTAAGTACCATATTGCCATGCCTTGAAATCGACCATAAAACCGACTTGGTGCCGATGAATACGGCTAAGTCGCTAAATGGTAATTTGGGCAGTCATAGGATTTTGTTGTTGTAATGTACCGAATGTACCAATAAAACACAATACTTACCTACTATAATAGTGGGAGACATTGACGAAAGCGCGCGCTTTTGTGGTTGTATATAGTTTCGCTTCGATCCAGGAAGTCCAAAATAGTTTTGTAAACCCGGCGATGAAAAGTCATCCATACCACTGTTAACGATAATACCAGTCCTTTTACCGGAAAGAGCAGCTCCAAAGCTAGAAGTAAATCAAACATATCGAATATAAATGAAAAATACAAGATGATTATGATGATCCTAATTGTTAAAAATAAAACTACTACACAAACAACAAGGCTACCGTTTTTACTGCAGGCTGATATCGCTGATATGTCACCACCCATAACACAAAGGTTCAACTCAATGGACGCAGTGGTTCTAAGTCCCAATAAACAAAAACAATTTCACCACCTCTCTTTTATTCCATGTCTGGGTATATATTACAATTTCATTTGCTTGCAGCTATCATACAATACGTTTACCTCCACACATCTCCGCTGCAGGGTGTGTGATGTACCTGCTTCCCAATGCTACTACTCATCACACAACCTCCGAACCGCACATCTGCCACTAAGCTCCATCTGTTCTCTAAGCTCCTTCTGGCACCGAGTAGCCGAACTGTTCCTAGCTTAGAGCTCCTCCTGATAAGCTGCCTCATCCTCGCCTTGGTCAACGGCAGCTCCTCCTCCTTGCCCCCCCCCAGCACCACCGAGTTCGCTAATCGATCAACCGGCGCCGCAACAGTCCAGCCTCGCTCTCAGCATCTTGGCTTCCGACTCTTGGGCATCTCGTCCAAGCTACTTCCCGTCCAGACTCCACCTCCCGTCCAGACTCCACCTTCCGTCCAAACTCTACCTCCTCAGCGAGATTCAGCCTCCTCGTCCAGGTGCTTCCTCGTTGTTTCTCATCGGAGTTGCCTCAGCGTCCTCCAGTTGTTCTTGGGTCCATAACCTGTGGAAAACTAAAACCACACCAAACACAACTAGGCTCGCGCTCCAACCGCAGGCTACTAACTTATATTGCTACCACATCAGCACCTCTCTTTTATTCACTGTATAGGTTTATATTTCAATTTCCTTCTCTTACCTCTATCTTACAATATGTTTACCTCCACTGCAGGGTCTGTGATGGGCCTGCTCTTTTATGCCTACACGGTAAAAAATCAGCACTGTCTCTAGAACTAGACTCTGAAGTGAAAAGTCATTGATTTTGAACATCATGTCTTTTGTATGAAAGCAATCATTGACAGCTCGTTGTAGAAAATGATTGAGATCAATTCAACCCCTTTCAACAGATGCGAGTTGGTGTCGAGGTAAGACACTAGACTTGCACTCCGAAGATTGGTGATTCAAATCTGGGTCAGGCGGAAATGTTTATTTTAACTTGTTTTTATTTCTAATCAAAACATGCAACGTTGAATTCAAGTGCTGTTACCTTGATTTTGTCAAGATTCAACAGTAGTGCGAAACCAAGTGCAGAACTTTCTTATAGCATGGTGCTTATTTTTTACCGTGTACTAATAGAGCTTAGTGACATTTGAACTAACGAACATTCGCATACGCTCGTCATACACAGTTTGTTTTTGTTTTCCCTCGAGAAACTTGCACACACTTTCCATACTCATCAAAATGCATATGGAATAGACTGGCCCTTAAACAAAAAAGTTGTAAAATTCAACGGGGCACCCCCTAGATATGTGCCTTAGGGTAAGAAAAAAGCTCTCTCAAAATTTCAACTCATTTGGTTGCTCCCCCCCAGCTGGCGCATTCAATTCAAAGTTTGTATGCAATATTCGTCTCGAATATATTTAAAATTGACCCTATGTCACTGTTTTGTCTCGTACACTAGTTAATCGCGTTCAATTGAGCCCAGAATGACAAATTCACTAGTTGATACGCTAATGAACATAATTGCCGAAGGTTATATCTGGATTTAAGCTCATTTTCATTTAGCTTTCAGTTGTTGAAAGTTAGGCTTAGATTAGCACTCCCGTACAATCACACATGTGCATGCACCTTGTGCCACAGCTCGCCCAGCGTCATAGGTGGCTATGATGCGCTTAGTGGCTACCACAGTGGCTATGATGCGCTTAGTGGCTACCACCCAGCTAAGTTGAAGGAATACTAAGCAATATTGCAAATCTACTTCAGATAGTTAAAACACCAACTTTATCAATTTTATTCAGCATACAACCTTCTACAATATTGTTTGCTATAGTATCAAGTAGTGTTTTTGACATTCTAGGTTCAATTGAACGCGATCAACAATTTTCCTGACTCAAACAGGAGATGATGTGCTGTTTCCTGTATGTTGGAGCTGAAAATCCCATATTAACTTCAATTCAATTGCGCCAGCTCATGGAACGACCAAATGAGCTGAAACTTTCAGGAAGTCTTCCTCTAACCCTGAAGAATAATCCTGGTGGGTGCCCCGTGGAATTATACAACTTTATTTTTCTCCCATACTAAGCTGGGCCAGTCTAATATGGAAATATTAACCAATTTGAAATATTTACACCCAGATTCTGGGTGTTTTTCTAAACAGAGTGCATATTGTTTTCCTCTAAGTTTCACATACACATCTACACTAGGGCACTTATTCAATTCAAAGTGATAACCACTACTCTGCATTCATTATGCTGAAATTGTCATTTAATTTGTAACTAAAAGAGGATTTAGTTTTGTGGAGTTTTGGATTTATCATCCGGAGAGGAATCACCATCCACGCGGTGAACACTGAACTTACCCTGGCAGATCTTGGTTTGCAAGTGAGGCAGAATGAAATCATTTGGAGAAAATGTGATAGTAGTGCTTCACTTAGGCTACGAACATGACAGTGTGTATCGCAGACAAACGCGACCCGATTGCTATGATCAATGCAACTGCAATTGTTCAACGCAGTGGATTTTATATCTCACATTCTCCCTCTGCTCAAAATATATTGAAGATAAATAAATATCAAAATATATATCGAAATTCTCGATATTTTTTTTGTGTGTAAAATTTATTAACCGCAACGTGTTGCAGTTAAACAGATTTTCATTGAATGCATACATAATCGAGTTAGGTCATCTTCTAATGACTTTCAAAATTGTCCAAATGTCAGCAATCATTTCATTGACCAATATTGCAGTAAATTTTACACAAAACTTCTATTGGTCATACTCTTTGCAAAAATATTTATTTTATTCCGATCATTTATTGCGCTCAAATACTAAAATTTTATTCCCACCTTTTTTTCTGCACCAGCATTTGGCGCCAGCTCGGTAGCAAAGAAAATGACGGCAGTCACAGGAATAGAGATAGAAAACTATAGAGGACGAATGTCGCTGCTGCTCCCTTTGTTCTCGCTCAGAAACATGTCGGGTACATAAGTGTCAAACTGCATACTTTTTCGCGTTGACATTTATAGCCCCTCCTATCTCCGCCAGCAAAAGATGTTCCTGCAGCGACGCCAGCGACATTCTTCCTCTATAGTTTATTACCTCTATTGTCACAGGAGTGGTTGGTATTCCCTGGGGGGTATACGCAACGAGGTACGCCTACACGGAGCCGCAAATCAACCCAACTTTGACCTCCTTTGTCGCAATTCGGCTCTTCCGTGGGATAACTTAAATTTGTGTTAACTGACATATAGCTATCATTAGGTTGTTTTCATTTGACGACAACTGTACGCGCCCTAGGCGATATGAAGAGGAAGAATTTTTTGACCCCCGACACCGAAAGAGAAGATGTCGCCATGACCAGTTGGCATGTGCGGCGAAAACTGCGTTGTTTTCGGTGTGGAAAAATAGGGCACAAGCAAGCCGATTGCCGTGTACGTTTGCCAGTTAATCCGAGTGAGAGCGAGTTTGTGAAACGTAGAAACAATAAAGCTGACGTAGTGATTGAAGAAGATCGTTCCTCGGATCGTGCCGGCGTTTGCTTCGTTGCGTCGAAAGAAGAAGAAGAAACAAAGCTGGTGAAAGTACAGTGGTTCCTAGACTCTGGTGCATCGGACCACATGGTGAAGGATCCCAATGTCTTCAGAGAAATGCGACGATTGGAGGAGCAACCGGTGCAAGTGAGTGTGGCAAACGGCGAGAAGATGTTGGCGGAATTCTGTGGCGATGTGGTGGTGCACGCTGTCGTCGGCGAGAAAATGAAGAAATGTGAAGCGAAAAATGTGCTGTATCTCCCTGGTTTGAGCCACAATTTGTTTTCGGTGAACCGTGTGACGAGATCAGGAATGCAGGTGAACTTCGCCGGTGATAAAGCGGAAATTGTGAAGAATGGAGCAGTAATGGCTGTCGGGAACTACACAGGAAGACTGTACGAGTTGGAGGTTTGGTGTGAGTGCAACCGACGGGAAGTGATAGCGGCCATGCCGGCTGAATGAAATATAGTACTGGAGAGGTGCAACACAGCGCGGAGTCCGGAGCTACCATTCAACGGAAAAGAAAATGAGAAGAATGTGATGAAGGTAACAGAAAATGAAGTGCAGATAATGGCGTAGAAGAAGTCGCCTTAGGAAGAAGTGTTTTAGATTGTGAAGTTAAGTTAAAACAACTTAACGTTATGTAAACTCGAAAGAACCCAAATTTGGCTCATTCCATTGAACTTCGACGCTGGGTCGTTGCGTCTCTCTCTGTTTTTGTCAACATCGCTGTTGCGAGAGAGGCAAAACAACCCAACCATTGGTAAAAACTAAATGCAGTTTACCCTAATTTGAGTAAAAAGAACTTATTTTTGAGTAGTCTGATTTCTCCGTGTACCGTTCATGTTTTACGAATGTGTTAATGTGACTCACAACGCTGCTAGACATATCGTTGGTTGGGCCAGCCCTCGTGAGAGATGATAGTTAGGCTATGTCCGTAGCTAACAACCGTATATGATAGGATTACATATTGGAATTCGAAGGGACATTGAAACGCGACACTTTAAAGAGCAAAGTTAAACAACGTGTTTAGAGACTGGTCGCTAAAGGCGCCATTACATAAGCGACAAAACTGAGTTCACTTGCAGGGCTGTTCGAGAACCCGTTACTAAAATTGTCTCTCGTCACCCCTACTTAATTTCTGGAATACCTGATAATAATCTCCTCCAAAAGTCGTCTGAAGGCCACCGCTGATAGCCCTTTTGTCATCCAATCCGCCAACTGTCGTTCCTCCGAAGGAATGTACTTAATAACTGTATCACCTCGTTGAACCAGCTCCCGGATGAAATTAAACTTGATGTCGACGTGTTTCAGACGACGACTATCCCTTGGCTCTTTTGCCACTCGCAAAGGGATTGATCATTCTCGTAAGACACCACGTATCCCTTGATAATAACGCCTAGATCTCCAAACAATCCCCACATCCAAATGGCAGCCGTGCACAGCACCACAAACTCGGCCTCTGTTGAGAACACTGCCATTGCTTGCTGCTTTCGCGTCAATCAAGCCACTGTGCCTCCAAATACTCACAGAATGTAGCCGCTCATCGATCGCCTGTCATTGATGTCGTTTCCCTAATCTGAGTCGGAGAATACCACCAATGCTGCTTCAGATTCTCCTCTTTAAAACTCCAGACCAACATCGAGAGTACACTTCACATAACGAAGAATCCGTTACAAATAACTGCAGTGTGCGTTGGTCGGACGACTTTGTAGCTGGCTGAATACGTTCACTGCAGCACACAAATCCGGTCGCGAAGTATGGGCCACGTAGGCCAGACAGCATACAAGCTCTCGATAAGGCTTATCCGTTCTTTCCAGTTCAGTTCCTATCTCTAACTTCAGATGGCTCTCTACCGGTGTAGCAATTGGTTTGTAATCCTGCATGTTGAGACGTCGAAAGAGACTCTCAAAATATCCTTTCTGTGAAATCCTCAAGAACCGTTTGTCTCTCTATCGATATTCATACCAAGGAAGCAGCTCACTTCTTCCAGATCCGACATTGCAAACTCCTTCTTGAAACAGCTTTTGATCACCAAGATAACCTTCATATCACGCCAGACGATGAGAATATCGTCCACATAAAGAACCAGGAACAACCGTTCTCCATCTTTCATTCAAACGTTTGTTTCAGTTCATGTAGTGCACGGTTCAAACGACAAAATAGCTTAGATCCTTTGACAAGACCCTTGGGTGGAACCATGTAAATCTCCTCTTGTAGTGTTCCGTTCAAGAACGCCGTCTTTACGTCGAGTTGATGAATCAGCAGACGCTCCTGGTTTGCTACAGTTAGCACAGCCCTATTCGTATCCAGTCCCTCCACCGGGACATACGTCTCCGCGTAATCGTACCCATACCGCTGAGGAAAGCCACGGACGACCAATCTGGCTTTGTACCGTAATCCGGGGGCAATGGATCATCACAATAACCAAAACGACCGCTGTGTAAAGCATAGATAGCGCCACCGTAGCCTTGTGTGTTTGACAGAACAGCAATGCTGTCACAATGTTAAATCCCATATACAGTGGCGCCTTTGTTTTGATGCGGCGAGCACTTGCAAAAACTACATTCAATGATCCATTGATCATCGGGGTGAATTTGATCTGGTCGGTACCAAAAAAACATTTCCTTCCAAGGATGCTGCAGGTTTCATTGACACCACAGACATTCCATGTTTTCTAGTTTATAGATGTCTAATGATGATTTTGAACTATTTATTTTGTATTAGGGTCTGTTTTGCAGAGAAATATTCAATTCCCTTTGAAGGTGTAAGCAAAACAATTGGAAATGTCTGTGTTAAACAATCCACTAGTGCTATGCCTAAATGTAAATTAAGGGTGTTTAAAATATTCTTCAAGCTTAAGTATGAACTACTGAACTTATTTTTGATATCATACAGCATAGCAAATATATTTTATTTGCTCATAAAACCGTTCAATCTCGAATAGTATGCTTATTTCAAGGGATTCAATTTCGTTTTCGGCAGCTTTTTAAAGTTTAATTTTGCAAAACTGATCAAATACTCAAGTTGTAAGAATTTCGACATCTTTTTCAAGTTTATAGATAGAAAAATGTTCAATTCTAAAATCTGCTTTGTGATATTGTAATCAATTTCGCCCCAGTGTGTCATTTTATTTTTTTAATATTAAAAAGATTTTTATGATATGTTAAATATTATTTTATGAAAAATCCATTTCATAAACTGATAGAAATCAATGGAGTACAGTGGGGATTCGCTCGTTGGGGGTCCGCTACATGGAATGATTGGATGGTTGGATGTTCGCTAGTTGGAAAAAATGCCCACTAAAAAGCACTCCACACGGAAAACAAAATAAAGTATTTGTAATCATTTTTCCGGTCAAGTTAACTATATTTTAAGGTTAATTTAGAGATAACTATAAATATAGTTGATTAGACAGTATATTGTTATAAACAACTATAGTTGTTAACAACCATATTTTTTATTGAATGTGAATACGTCAAACGTAAAAATTCAACTATAATTTAGTTGACTCAAAGTAAATTTAATTGAGTTTATAATATTTTGCAATGTTTACTCAGCATTTTGTTCTGCTTTATCAACATATCTGAAAGGATTCGCTGCTGCTTTATCGACCTAAAAAACACATTGCAAAAATCAAAATAAAGTTCACGTCGGCAAACTTGATACGTGGTCTCCTGGGTGAGAGGTGGTCTTCTTATCACCTACCCTGTTCCTTGTAAGTTAAAAGTCTACAGAAATCTTATCAAAATTAAATTTCTGCGTTCCTTCTAGGCAACTACGAGATCGTAATTTATTCTTGACAAATCATCATCGAACAAATTATGCCAAAAATGGGCCTCTAAATCAAATGATGGCCATTTACAATTCAAAGCGATCTAAGATCTTAGGCTCTGAGGATGGGGAAGAGTATACTGTCATCAATACAGGAACCAAGAGGAAGCGAGTCATTGCAAAACAGCTCAAGCAACGCCAGCAGGCTTCTCAAAACGAAGCTGTTAGGCAGGTTCTCCAACCATCCATGGAAAAATCAAGAAGAGACAGAAACCCCACTAAAGTTCAACCTCCTGGTTTTAGATTATCAGCTGGAGACTTCCCGTCACTTCCGGGAACATCTAAAACCCCAGATATCCCAATTTATCACTCAGAAAACCAAATAAATTGTCATCAGGAAAATCGACAAGAATATGTCGATGCTTCTGGAAAAATGACTCTTTCTGGGTTAGTAGATATCATATTCGAAACGTTAGAAGTCTCACCCGCTATTATAAGCCTTATCAGTATGATTCTTCCTTTTGAAAAACCTCTTCTGAGGGGACTGGCTTCAAATTGGCCGATTCTTGATTCGATCAAATCTTTCGATGGCTACTTTAACCAACGAGGTCGGGGGTACGATCGAAGTGCTACAGTGGAATTGTAGAAGCATTATTAAAAACATTGACGCGTTCAAATTGTTAGTTCACAGTACGCGCTGTGACATATTTGCTCTTTGTGAAACATGGCTAACTTCTGATAAAGATGTCCCTTTTCACGATTTTAATACTATTCGTCTGATTCGAGGGGATGGGTATGGAGGAGTGTTTTTGGGTATCAATAAACTCCAATCCTTTTATAGAATTGATTTCCCCCCGATGGTAGGCACTGAAGTACATAGTTGCTTGCCATGTTAAAAAAAATAAAAAGAATTGCTCAAGTACAGTGCATGGGCTGGTTATAGCGGGTCGTCGTTGGTGAGTTATCCCCGCATTCCCTGAGTTACCTTCTCAGGGGATCTGTTTGCAGATTTCCCTCTTGTAAAAAACAAAAAAAGATCGAACCCTACAAACAATTTTTTGCTTAAATTTCAATTTGGTTGGCTAAAGTTTACAGCAAATCCTACTGACCACCAGCAACATCGCTGAACTTCAGCAAATTGTGCCGAAATTTCAGCAATTTGGTTTGCTGACGACTTCAGCTCGGTAAATTTCCGAAAAAAAAACTTGCTGAATGGGTTTGGTGTGTACTCCCTGAGGGAGTCTCCCTCCACGTATCGCACTAAAAAACATCAAAATTTTTAATCACGTTGCCATTATCAAAAACCCATTGTATTCACAAGGATACTTACTAAAAGTTGATGGAACTCGTTACAGAAACTGCATCTCCATTAGAACCTGAAATAAGTAAAAAAGGATTATTAGCACAATTTGAATTACAATAATTATGATAGTGTTGTCTTCAAAGTCAATCATTTGAAATTTCCTTGCAAAAATCCTTGCACCAATAATAGGAACACTGTTCCTTTAGTGGAGGTATGTTTTAAGAATGATTCCTTTACTGGAGCAAACTATTGATTTCTTATGGGAACCTCTACTAAGTCTCAACATCATTGAGCATGTAAATGATCATCCCGGATGCTGCTGAGCTCATATTTGGCAACATTGTTTTGTTTATGAGTACACTGAAATGATTTTTTTTTTGTAGAAACTATTGAATCCACGGTAAAACTAAGAACTCACGCAGAGAAAACAGGCCTTTTTGTTTCAAAAATAAATATTATTGAAATATTTTTTTTGTATACTACAATTATTTTTGTTGAATACAAATATTAAATTTTGTTGTCCCAAAAATTGTAATTGTTGTTTTTACACCAATCTGATGGGAACATAAGTTCCGTAGATTCAATAAAATATTTTTTTAATTGTTGACATAATTTGTTTCGATTTTTGAAAAGTTTTTTGGTTTGAAAAAACCTCAATATTTACACACATACATATTTATTATATGAGAGTGTGTATGTCTTTTTTCGCTATTATGTACGCACGGATTGTCGCCATTTTCATGATTTCAAACAAAATTTCAAATGGATTCAACAGAAGAAGAAGTTTTGGTAATGGAAGTTAGTGACGGTGAATGTTTTGCTGAGTTTTGGACTCTCTGAAGAAATTATCAATCGTCTTCTGGGTAAGAAATTGTTTCCATGTAACTATCTGATATACGAACTTATACGCATTGTTCGATTGTTTTTCTCTAGCAAATCAATACTATCATGAAATTCTGAAAATCCTGGAACGGAAGGAAATTGAAGAATTGATACCGCCGCCATTTCTGGCTGACCGTTACTTGCTGACTGCGTCTACAAAATGCAGAAATGGCAAGAGTAATTTTACTATTCAGAGTTTGTTCCGTCTGGGGGAACGAGCAAAGTGGACTGTAACACTTTTTCGGAGGACGGTCGAAGCTAGAGGGCAAGGATCCCTCGCTGGACGCTTCGTCTTGTAGCCGATACACTTTACGGCTCTTTCGGGAGGACACTTCTTCGGAACTAGGACTGGGTTACTGGGAAATGATCTTGAACACTGGGTTTTGTACTTAACTACTCTTTAATTAACTAAATTTACACGTGAGTTGGAACTTTCTTCTAAACACGTTGGTTGTTGTCGACACTTTCTCGAAGACTTACTTTTTCACACTTCCTTCCTCTGCACAGAGCCTTGCGTGGCGTGATCGTGCATGAAGGTGGGGCGTGGAAGAAAAGTCTCAACACGCGCGGGATAGAAATGGAAGGAAAAGGAAACAAAAGATGTTCACGCATCGCATGACTTCTTCCGTACACGGAACATTCACCGCCACGTTGAAATGTCTATTCCGAAACTTGTGATGGGCCGAAGTAGGCCTTGTTGTCTTCTATCGGCAGGACTGACAATTTGTTGATCGGATGGCGAAACGTTGACTTGTCGCTGTAGACGTCTACGGCTCGTACCAAGCCATCTACTCCAGGAAAGGTCTTGGTAACGACACCCAGCTTCCATTGTAGAGGGGGCAAATTCCGGTTGTGCACCAGAACAATCATTCCAGGAATAATGTTCGCTTTGAGTTTCTGGTTCTTTTTTCTAGGCTGCAAGCTGCTCAGGTAGTCGCGGGACCAAGCCGTCCAGAAATGCTCTCGGAGCATTTGCAGGTGCTGCCACTTATCCAATCGGTTGACTTGGATGTCTTCATACGACGGCTCTGGTATTGCGGTGAGAGGACGCCCGATAAGGTAATGGGCAGGCGTAATCACTTCGGGACTGTCTGACCTTGATGATGTCACGAATAGCGGACGGGAATTCAGGATCGCTTCAATTTCTGCCAGGACAGTCACATACTGCTCGAAATTCAGGGATGCATTCCCAACGATCCTCTTCAGATGACTCTTCATGCTCTTGACTGCCGCTTTCCATATACCACCAAATTCGGGGGCATCCGCCGGAATAAATTGCCATTCAATTCCCTTGGACACGCAGAACGACTCGATTTGGTGGGTATTTTGCTCCTGTTTGAACGCCTGGTAGAGTTGATTCAGCTCATGATATGCACCACGAAAATTGGTGCCGTTGTCGGAATGCAGCTGATGCACAATTCCACGCCGACTCACGAATCTCTGTAGCGCAGCGATGAAGGCACTGGTGGTCATGTCTGACACCAGCTCTAGATGCACGGCTCGAGTAACCATACAGACAAAAACCGCTACATATCCCTTCACTGTGGTCACCTTGCGCAAGCCCTGCTTAATATGAAACTGCCCAGCGTAAACTACGCCAGTGACGGAAAAAGGGGGCGCAGGTGTTTCGCGGCAGGACGGCAAATTTCCCATATACTGGCTTGTATCGACGGGCTTGACCTTGAAACACTTCACGCAAGATCTGGTCACTCCACGAACAGTCGCAGCAGCATTGATTAACCATAATTCTCTTCGGATCACATGAACCAAACCAGTTGGTCCCAGATGCAAATGCTCCTTATGTAGGGCACGAATCAGCATTCGCACAATCGCACTTTTACACGGCAGGATGACCGGATGCTTTTCACCATATGGTAGCTTGGAATGCTCTAAACGTCCTCCGACTCTAAGCACACCATTTACAAGGATCGGTCCCAACGAACCAAGCTTTCGACACTGTTCACCCGATTCGACTCGAGCAATCTCATCGCTGAGCTCTTCTCGTTGTATCACTTTCACAATAACGTCCATTGCAAGACGAAGTTCAGCCACGGTAGGGATAGTCTTATTCACACGTGAAGCTGAGTTCTTCTTCTTGCAGTCGGTGGCGAAACGCAACACCAGTGCAATTACACGTTGTAATTTTCTGAAGGAGCTGTACTTTGAAAACACTGCTAACTATTCTTCTTCAATTACAGGTAACACTGTTGGAGCAACACGTAGCTCCGGAATGTCTTCAATAATCTCTTCTGGTGGCTTATTTTCCATGTTCACTTGTTTCAAAAAGTCTGGTCCATGCCACCACAACTAATTTTTCACTAATTCGATGGGCATTTGCCCACGTGACACTATTGTATTTTTTGGTTAAATCCAGAATGCGATCGCAGCTCTGTTTGGAGCTGCGAACTTATTTACACAGTGAGAGAAAATCGCTCAGAACAAAGTCTAAAATACTCCTTGCCAAATTAGAGTAATGCACATCATAATTGATCAAAATAAAACAGTTTTCAGTGAAATTTTGACGTCAGAAATATTAATTTCACAAGATGCATAACATTTCATTGAAGTTCGTCAATAATGACTTAGTGTGTAAGAGGTCAATTTAGCCGCTTATTTACATCTGTGGAAGCCGCCCGAAGTCGTCACAGCCGCCGTCCCATTGTTTCGACTTTGACATTAGCTTCGCATCCAGAAAACTTCGCATCACATGAGCAGGTGCGATTACGGTTTAGTGCTGCGAAGTCAATATATCAGCCGGATTGGACTCCGACCGGACGTACATCCACTCGAAATCTTCTGTTTCTTCTCGGATTGCAGCAACACGATTGCGCACGAACACTTGGAGCTGGTCAGGAGATTTGCGCAACCAAGCCAGAACAATCTGACTGTTCGACCAGAGCACCACACGATGAAACGGCATTTTGATTGACTGTAGAACCTTATTCACCAAACGCGCTAGCAGGAGTGCAGCGCACAATTCCAGCCGTGGAATCGTCACTGCCTTCAAAGGGGCCACTTTGGATTTGCTGCACAGTAATTGTAGTTGCGCCGACTCGTTGAATACGCTTCGAATGAACACACACGCTCCATAGGCCGACATCGAAGCGTCAGCAAAACCATGAAGCTCGTAGCATTCAGCATCATCAATCAGCACACGCCTTGGAATGTGCACCTGGTTCGTTGCTTCAAGGGACTTCTTCAGCTGCATCCATTGTTGGCTTATTTCGTCCTCGACAGGCTCATCCCAGCCAACCTTGCTACGCCACAGCTGTTGCATTAGTAACTTGGCGAGAACAATTATGGGCGACAAGAATCCAAGTGGATCATACAGCTTGGCAATTTCGGACAATATCGTTCGCTTGGTATTGGCTTCGGATTCGGAGTTCAAATTTGGAGATTTGATCGAGAACAGAAAATCATCGCTGTGAGGATCCCACAAAATACCAAGCACTTTGATGACAGTGTTGATACCTTGCTCTTCGAGGACCTTGGGAGTTTCACGATCACTTTCTGGAATGCGTTCCAGCAACTGCTTGGAATTGGAACACCACTTATGGATCAGGAAACCAGCACTGGCCAGCAGATCCTTAACTTGCTGTTGTCGTTCAATTGCTGCACTCAACGTATCATCGCCAGACAACACGTCGTCAACGTAAAAGTCTTCCCTCACAGTTGACGCTCCCAAGGGGTATTTCTCTTTGCCATCTTCAGCCAACTGAACCAGGCAGCGAGTTGCGAGAAAGGGTGCACTCGCGGTGCCATATGTAACGGTAGTTAGCTTGTATACTTTCAAAGGCTGTTCGGGACTTTCTCTCCAAAAAATTCGTTGGAGTGGCTGATGCATCTCAGCAACCATGATTTGGCGATACATTTTGCTTATATCAGCCGTGAAAGCATATTTGTGCTTGCGGAATCGCAGGACAATGTCGAGAATATCGGATTGGACAGTACCACCTACCTTGAGGACATCGTTGAGGGAGAGGCTGTTCTGCGATGGCTTTGCAGAAGCATCGAACACTACTCGACACTTCGTCGAGGAACTATCTGGACGGATGACAGCGTGGTGCGGTAGGTAGCACTTTTGGACGTTGGGAAGATCTTTGCATTCACTTACTTGCTTGCAGTGGCCGAGCTGTTCATACTCCCTGATGAATTGCACGTACTGCTCACGGAGACACGGATTTCGAACGAGGTGTTGTTCGAGGAGATGGAATCTCTTCAAAGCGACCGACCTGCAGTCACTCAGCTGGGAGGCGTTTTCTTTCAAAGGGAGTTGCACAACGAATCGCTTCGTCGCTGCGTTCATGTGTGTAGCGGAAATGCTTCTCACACTCTACTTCTTCGGATGTCACAGGATCTTGATCAGCTACTTCTTCTACGCTCCAAAAACGTTGCAGAGCTTCGTACACGTTTTCGACGGTGATCGTGTGGGAATACGATGGACCTTGATGGAACACTTCTTCTAGCTCGCCCGTGAATACCCAACCAAGATGAGTATCACGCAGCTCTGGTAGATGCTCTGCCAACTGGTACTGACCGGACTTGATTATCTTGAAGAAGAGCTTATTGCCAATCAGCATGTCAATCTCTTGAGGCACATTGAAGTCTGGATTCGCCAATTGGAATCCGGGTGGAATACACCAATCGGACACATCGATGTTGGTACTCGGAATTTTGCCAGTCACTGCTGGGGTGATAACACACTCTACCGTGGCACGGTAGTCACTATAACGGGATCGGAACTTAACGATGGCCTTCTCCATGCTGGTTGTCGTTCGATTGTTGACGCCGGAAATCTTCACATTTGCTGTTGAAATCTTCGCTCCGATGGCTTCGGCCATCTTCTTCGTTATGAGGTTCACTTGGGACCCGCAGTCTAGCAGGACTCGACAACAGTGAGGCTTACCTTGGGAATCGTAAACGTGCACCACTGCTGTTAAAAGAAGGACGGTTTTCTTGGTTGGAGCTGCTTGGGTGGAACACGATGACGTCACGCTGTGTGAACCTTGCGGTGTGGGTGCACGGGATGTGCTTGCTTGGACTTCTTGCACAGCTGGTCTCGGTGTGGACTCCGATGAAGCTGTCGGTTCAGGCATCTTGCTTTCGGGCTGGTTTGACTTGAATCTTGTATCGTCGTGAAGCTGAGTATGATGACGTTGGCGGCACTTCAAGCACTTTCTGCCGGATGGACAATCCTTCAGTCGATGACCCTTCCTCAAGCAATTGAAGCACATGCCTAAGGAACGTGCTTTCTCGACTCGCTCAGGTACGCTCATGTTTTTCAGCTGCTCACAGTGGAAGTTCTTGTGGGATTCGCCGCAGAAGTCGCATTCTTCACTTGAAGCACTGCCGCAGCTATTAGCGTTTAGGATTTTCGGGTCGAACCTCGGACTTGACTTCGACTGGTCTGCGGGTTTCATGTTCGATCTTTCGGCACGAGGAGGAGGGACTTGAGCTGATGTTTCGCAGTTCTCCAGGATGTTACACTGCTGCTTTAGGAACTTCATCATATCTTCATATTTTGGAAGCGTTCCTCGGACGATGGTTGCTTCCCACTGCTTCCTGGTAGAGGCATCCAAGGCTGATGCAAGTAAATGCACCACGATCAATTCCGACACGCCGAGAAGGTCCTGCTTCAGGTAACGAAGGCTTTCGACATGCCTGGAACAATCGTCTACTAACTGACGCAACTCACGGTGGGATTCCTTCAACATTTTCTTCAATGACAGCAGGCCGCGGATGTGGGTATTAATGATAACACGGGGATTTTCGAATCGCTCTGTGAGAATGTTCCACGCCTGAGCGTAGTTGTTCTCGTTTATTGTTCTGGAATCGAGGATTCCTGCTGCTGCTCCGACGAGAGCCTTGTCCAAATGATACAACTTGATGGCGTCAGTATCATTGGACTTGTCCATAACGTCTATGAACATCGCCTTGAATTTTGACAATTCTCGTATCGGCCATCGAACGTTGGTATCGGTGCTTTTAGCGGCTGCTGCTGGACGATCACTCGGGGCTTGTATCAGGTATTTCCTTCTTCGTTGCATCCATCAGCATCTCTTCGATGTACGTCGACACTTCGTGATAATCTTTCTCGAATCTGGTGTACGCTTGATCGTGGTCATCCATTGCATCAGCCGGCAGGATCTCAGCAAGTTGGTTGTGAAAATCGTTAAACTCACTGTAGATGGCATCCACGTTTCTAGCATACACCTTCAGCTTCGGTACGGACACGTCGGCATCGTCGTCGATCAGAATTCCTCCGTCCGCTTTATTTTATCGGCTGCCTTGGAACGCTGACGGCTCAGGACACCAATCTTCCGGATCAGCGATTCATTTGCGCAGGCCAAACGATTCTGATTTTCTCTTTCTTCTTCACTTGTGTCGCCGTGCTGCACTCCCGAACGGATCTTTTTAGGGCTATGCACGAGCGACATTTTGGAACACTTTCACTTCCGGTTTTGTCAACTTCACTTTTTCAGAGTCTGTCTCTCTTTTCAACAGTCCAAGGAGGGTCACACACACTATGTCACTACCGGATCACGGATCCGGCTCGAAGGACCAATGTTCCGTCTGGGGGAACGAGCAAAGTGGACTGTAACACTTTTTCGGAGGACGGTCGAAGCTAGAGGGTAAGGATCCCTCGCTGGACGCTTCGTCTTGTAGCCGATACACTTTACGGCTCTTTCGGGAGGACACTTCTTCGGAACTAGGACTGGGTTACTGGGAAATGATCTTGAACACTGGGTTTTGTACTTAACTACTCTTTAATAAACTAAATTTACACGTGAGTTGGAACTTTCTTCTAAACACGTTGGTTGTTGTCGACACTTTCTCGAAGACTGTACTTTTTCACACTTCCTTCCTCTGCACAGAGCCTTGCGTGGCGTGATCGTTCATGAAGGTGGGGCGTGGAAGAAAAGTCTCCACATGCGCGGGATAGAAATGGAAGGAAAAGGAAACAAAAGATGTTCACGCATCGCATGACTTCTTACGTACACGGAACAGAGTTCATAGGAAGGCAACAACTCATCCCGGATAGAGGAGAATTGCAAAAGAACAACAAAACTTACCATTAAAATAGAATGTTTGAATATCAAAATTTGTTCTTTGTTTGTTTGATATAAGAGATAAAATAACAAAAATTAAAACTAAGTTTGTATGGCATAGAAACTAAATAATATCTAATTTTGCCATTGGTATAACAAAATAATAGCAAAATATAGGCAACCGTAAATAATAAAATATAATATTATTCAGATATTAATAACAACATAATAACTAAATAAGATTTTCACGAGTAGATCAAAATAATGGTAATTTTAGTTCTTTAACTTCAATATTTAAATTTATTATTAAATTATTATAAATTAATTAAAAAAATAAAATGTTTGCTTTCATGAAAAAACATTTGCTTTTTAAATCTTCAATGAATATCATACGAATTATAAAATGAGCTATTATGGCAAAATTTGATGTTGGTTTGTTCTCATGAATTATTTAATTAAATTTTCAAATCTCAAAATAATGACAAATTTTCTGTGATGGCGGTGTTTGTTATTATTAAGATATTATTTTTTTTAGTATTTTTACACAAATAACAAATTTTACCATGATAGTATATTTTATTATTGATTAGTTATTTTTAAGTATAACATACCAATGACAAATTTTGCTATGATTGTATGTTATGCTATTGATGAGATATTTATGTCATATATTAATAACATAATAATGGTTAAACTCGATATGATTGTAAAATTTGTTTTTATTTTACCATTATTTTGTTATTCACCTCTACCCGGGATCTGGTGATTATTTGTAAATCAGATGTAAATAAAATCTAAATGGAGAGAAAAAAGTCTTTTCATTTATGATCATTCCAAATGAAATAGAAAATAATGAACAAATCATACATAAATAAAAAAATAAATATTGCATCAAAAATGTACTATTTTGTTTTAAAAAAATACTTTTTTTGGTTCAAAAGATATAAATTTTAAAAACAACACAGTTATTTTTTGTTTCAACATAAGGTATTGTATTAACAAATATATTAATTAAAAAAAAACTATTTTTTGTTTGTGTTGACGACTGATTCTAGATACAAAAAGTATGTTTTTAAAACGACTAGGCTTTGTTGTTGAATTCAAAAAAATATATTATTAGCCGAGAAATAATATTTTTTCTGTTGATTTCAATACAGAATATTATTGATTTTAAAAATCATTTCTCTGCGTGCTGTACCAACGATATTCAATCGACTACAATAATCTATTAACTCTACCAAAACATAGTCAACATCACTACACAAGAAAATATATTCGGTTTATTTAACCAGAGTTGCAATATTTTTGACTAGAAATATTGAATTGACGCTTATATTGAGCTGTTCGGTAATCCAATCCGCATACCACGCGTAATGAGTTCATTAATTTTAGAAATATTGTTTATTTGACAATGGTGGTGTTATAGGTTTGACTACACTGTGTTTTATGGTGGGTGTGACGAATTAAAATACTATGCTTTGTAGTGGATGCTACTATGCACATGGTCACATTTACTGCACTGCTCAGTAATTTTTACCAGATTGTAGTAGATTAGTAGTAGTAAAGAACAGCTTTCCCGGGAAGCTCACGAGACTGATAAGAGCGACGATGGAAGGTGTGCAAAATTGTGTGAAGGTTTCAGGCGAACACTCCAGTTCGTTTGGATCCCACCGGGGACTACGACAAGGTGATGGACTTTCGTGCCTGTTGTTCAATATTGCGCTAGAAGGTGTTATGCGGAGAGCCGGGCTTAACAGCCGGGGTACGATTTTTACGAGATCCAGTCAATTTGTTTGCTTCGCGGATGATATGGACATCGTCGGCCGAACATTTGAAAAGGTGGCAGACCTGTACACCCGCCTGAAACGCGAGGCAGCAAAAGTTGGACTGGTGGTGAATGCGGCCAAGACAAAGTACATGCTAGCTGGTGGGGCCGAGCGCGACAGGGCTCGCCTAGGTAGCAGTGTTACGATAGACGGGGATACTTTCGAGGTGGTCGACGAGTTCGTCTACCTTGGATCCTTGCTGACGGCTGACAATAACGTTAGCCGTGAAATACGGATGCGCATCATCAGTGGAAGTCGGACCTACTATGGCCTCCAGAAGAAGCTGCGGTCAAAAAAGATTCACGCCCGCACCAAATTTACCATGTACAAAACGCTCATAAGGCCGGTAGTCCTCTACGGGCATGAAACGTGGACGATGCTCGAGGAGGACCTGCAAGCACTTGGAGTCTTCGAACGTCGGGTGCTTAGGACGATCTTCGGCGGTGTGCAGGAGAACGGTGTGTGGCGGCGAAGGATGAACCACGAGCTCGCCCAACTCTACGGCGAACCCAGTATCCAGAAGGTGGCCAAAGCTGGAAGGATACGATGGGCAGGGCATGTTGCAAGAATGCCGGACAGCAACCCTGCAAAGATGGTGTTCGCTTCGGATCGGTTGGTACAAGAAGGCGTGGAGCACAGCGAGCTAGGTGGGCGGACCAAGTGCGTATCGATTTGGCGAGCGTGGGGCAGAACCGAGGATGGAGAGATGCGGCCACGAACCGAGTATTGTGGCGTGAAATTGTTGATTCAGTGTTATCTGTGTAGATGTTAACTAAATAAATGAAATGAGTAGTAAAGTTAACAGATTTTTGTTGTCGGTTGAAAATCGTTGGTGCAGTTCGTAATTCTATCATGCATTTGGTAGATTATACAGGTCGGACTCGATTATCTGGAGTATCGATTTTTTTTTTTCACTCCGGATAATCAAATCCTCCGGATAATCGAATCGCTAAAAGAACAATTAAAATCTGCGATGAAATAACTTCAATATTATCTTTTTTCGTTGTTTTACAGTCGAAGTTCGTTCGTTGCACTATCTTCAAGTGGGCTACGTTTGAATTGAGCTCCCGTTGGTTGGGCTATAGCCCACCTAAAACCAGTGTTGCCACATTTTTCCCGAATCTCATCTGTGTTTTTGGCTGAAAAAATCTTTTTTATCTTAAGTCAACCTCCAAAAATCTTGGCAAAAATCTGCGTCGCAAAAATACCCAAAATTTTCATTTTTTAGATCAAAAAGAATTTTTGCAAACGTATTATGATTGTTTTTGGCATGTCGACTATTTTTAATTTGAACTTTTTCTTCTAAAAGTAAGTTAAAGGTACATAATAGTTTCTAAAATATTCAAACACTTAAGTTTTTGAGAAAATCTAAACAGAGTAAAGGCATTTCTAATTTATCCAAAATCCAAAATCGTGTTCTAAACTCGTGAAATATCCTTAAATCTTAAAAAGCTTTTTTATCTAAAAAAATATGTGATCTGTGATCACAGATATCTGTAGGCAAGAACAGGAAAAAATCTGTGTAATTACAGATAAATCTGTGTATGTGGCATCACTGCCTAAAACGAAGGCAAACGTCATTTTCTGACATAAGACGCAATTTATCAATGTTGGTAGCTCTGTTGTTCTTTTGTTCTGTTATTTGACAGCTCGAAACTCAGCCCGATTAGTGAAAATTTTTCACTAAGTGGGCTACAGGTTTAGTGCAACGAACGAAAGTTGACTGTATTTGGAAATATTCCTTTTTGCTAGGCTAACGATTATTGGCTTTTTATGTGTTTTCATCCAGATCATTTCAATCAACTTGAGTTTTTGCCTTACAAAGCGAAATATATATTTTTGTTTGAAATAAAAGTCTCTTTGGTTTGTTAAACGATCCAAGCGATAACAAAATGTTATTATTGCGCATTCTTTCACCACTGGGATATCGCACAAGTTTTTATAAGTGCGGAAGCGCTAAAAAGAGTGCGCGATTGCATCAAATCGAGTCGGTGTCTTCAGCGCTCTTATTCTTTGCAATCCAAAGAATAAGTCTCTGTAGACGCAACATGATTATAATAATTATCATCCAACCATGCAGTTTAAAAGAGGAGAAATTTTAAACCCATATCCGGCGAGGGAGGCGCCCCGGCAGTCCGTTGCAGTACCACCCCCGAACTGGACGACGGAAGGATCTTCAACTGGTAGATCTTGTGAAGCATGCGGTGCATGCCGGCATTCGTGTTTTCTACGGAATTGACGGACCCCTCAGAGGCAGAAAATAATTCAATTCAACCCGGTGAAGCTAATCAGCACTTGGTAACAAATAATAATGACAATTCACCATATGGTTTAACAGACTTAAATAGCGAACTACCAATAATTTCTTCTGAAACACAGCCAACTGAAATTTTAATCTATTGTCAGAACTTTAATCGCATGAAAAGTGCTTTTAAAATTAATGAAATTCATAAAAATATATTAAGTTCATCGTACTCAATCATTTTGGGAACAGAAACAAGTTGTAATGATGATGTGAAAAGTGAAGAAATTTTTGGTTGCAATTACAACGTATTTCGCAATGATCGTGACTTACTTTTGACACAAATAAGATCGGGCGGAGGAGTCGTCGTTGCAATATCATCAAATTTCAGTTCTGAAATCATTGCTACACCTAAATTTAAAGAATTTGAGCATGTGTTGGTTAAATCAAATATTGGTAACGAAACTCATATTTTTGTATCAGTTTACTTTCCCCCAGATCAGGCTTGTAAGTCAACATATGAGAGTTTTTTCCTGATAGCAGAAGAAATCATAACTCAACTTCCTCCCGAAAACAAGGTGCATATTTATGGCGATTTTAATCAACGTAATGCAGATTTCATTCCTGATTTTGAAAACGAGAGTATTCTACTCCCTGTTGTTGGCGATAATGAAACTTTGCAATTTATTTTTGACAAAACTGCATCCTTAGGCCTTAATCAAATAAATCACGTAAAAAATAAACAAAACTGTTACCTAGATTTTTTATTGACAAATATGCATGAAGATTTCTGTGTAAGTGAGTCAATTTCACCATTATGGAAAAATGAAGCGTTTCACACGGCAATAGAATATTCTATGTTTATGCATATTTATCATACTCCTCACGAATATGTGTATGAGAATATTTTCGATTATAGTAGAGCCAATTATACTAATATTAGACTAAAATTAGATAACGCAAAATGGCAACCTGTTTTGAGAAATCAAAATAATATTGAATGTGCAATAGAAATCTTTTACAATGTATTGTGGGAAACCATTAGGGAGAAAGTACCTGTTAAGAAGAGACGAAGGAATCACAACTCAAAAAATCCAATTTGGTTCAACAAGCAAATCATAAATTTGAAAAATCGAAAACAAAAAGCTCACAAAGTTTACAGAAGATATAAAAAACCAGACGATTTAGAAAAATATTTGGTTATTTGCGACCAACTCAATTTAGCCATTTAGCGAGTACAACATAAAAACTGAAAATGAAATAAAGTCATGTCCAAAGAATTTTTCCAATTACGTTAAAACTAAACTCAAATCGTGCAACTTTCCATCAAAAATGACTTTGGATGAAAAAGTAGGAAATAATTCTGAAGAAATTTGCAATCTTTTCGCAAATTTTTTTTCAAGAAAATGATTCAACATTTTCGGAAAACGATCGAGATTATTCTTACTTTTCACATTTTGCTGACTTTCCGAGTGATGTTGGCGTTAATTCTATAAATGTTCAAGACATTTTGTTTGGTCTTAAAAATTTGGACGCCACTAAAGGATCAGGGCCAGATGAAATTCCACCCGGATTCATAAAAAACTTAGCAAGTGAACTCACAACTCCATTATTTTGGTTATTCAATATGTCTCTTCAAACTGGCCAATTTCCAAAGGTATGGAAAAAAATCATTCCTCATACCAATATTTAAATCAGGTAAGAAATCGGACATTCGAAATTATCGCGGTATTGCTATTATGTCATGTATTCCAAAACTTTTCGAGTCAATTGTAAACAAAAATATGTTTACCCAAATAAAAAATCGTATAACAAACGCTCAACACGGCTTTTTCAAAGGTCGTTCGACCACTACGAACCTTCTGGAATTTGTAAGTTACTCACTGAGTGCAATGGATAAAGGTTACTTCGTAGAAGCTCTTTACACTGACTTTAGTAAAGCATTTGATAAACTTGACATTCCAATGTTGACTTTCAAGCTTGAAAAAATGGGAATCCAAATGAGTCTCCTTAAGTGGATCAAGTCCTATTTAAACGACCGTCAGCAAATAGTAAAATTTAATGGGAAAAGATCAAATCCAATACATGTTACATCTGGAGTACCTCAAAGCTCACACTTAGGCCCTCTTCTTTTTATTTTATATGTTAATGACGTTTCTTATATTCTAAACAAACTGAGGGTCCTTATATATGCTGACGACATGAAGCTATTTTTAGAAATAAAGAATGATGACGATCATAATGTTTTTAAGAATGAAATACAAATTTTCTACACGTGGTGCTGCAAAAGTTTATTAGAATTGAATATAAAAAAATGTAACCTCATAAGTTATAGCAGAAAACGAACCACACCAGATATGTCTATTGTTTTAGGAAACGAACATGTAAAAAAATGTTATAAAATAAGAGACTTAGGAGTTATCTAAGACTCAAAACTATCATTTGTAGATCACTATAATGCAATAATTCATAGAGCAGTAAATATGCTCAATTTTATAAAACGATTTGGCCAACACTTTCGAGATCCTTACACATTAAAAATACTTTATGTTGCTTATGTAAGATCAATATTAGAATATTGTAGTATTGTTTGGTCACCTTACACAAAAAAACATGAAGAACGTATAGAATCGATACAAAAGCAGTTTTTATTATACGCACTACGTACCGTAAAATCGGGTGTAATTGATCAGAAGGGTGAAATTGATCATCGTATCACACGATTTAATTTATCCGTAATGGAGCACAAATATCAATGTAAGCTACAGTTAATGAACGTTGCTTGTCGTAACTATTGTAGAATTGTGTGTTGTGAAGTTTTTTGCGTTAAAGAATGTTTATTACTATGAAAATAACGTAACATTTCAAAATCATGCACGGTGCAGTATGCAGGTGCTCATAGTTGAGATACGAGGCATACAAAATAGCTAATTTTAAGATGAAAAACTTAAACAACATGAAAACCATAAGAAATATAACTTTGGTATGTTCAGCAAAGTTGTAGCAAATGATAAGTATAAAAACTTTGTAGAACATAGTAGGCCAATAAAACTAAAAAATAAAACACTTAAGAGCAATAAACGAGTTTTTATTAAAAATACTTAATTATCTCGGCTCTGAAGCAAAACCGAGAAAAAGTTTGTTCGACAAAGTTGTTTCTATGATCATTTGCTACAACTTTGCTGAACATATCAACTTACGATTCGTTAAAATAAAAAAGTTGGCGTATACGTCACTCTTGCGATTACCGTTAAAACATTTTTGTTCCGTACATTTTGTAGTACTGAAAATTCTGAACATATTCTCAGAATAAACTATGGCCCTAAAATCAATAAATCTTGACGAAAACCTCATGTCCGCCTAAATTAGCTTCCTGGACCAGTGTGCAATGTTTAGCAATGTCGATGTGCCCTTTTGAAATGTTTGTCCAGGATTCTTCTCTCTCATTCATAGAAGCTTCTGGAACTTTTGAAATGTTTCACACAAGGAACATTACAACAGCATATAAGGATGTAATATAAGATCAGAACATTACAACAGCATTACATCGACATGCTCGATGGAGTATGGGCGGAGCATAAATTTAGGCGACTTTTTGTTCATTAATATCATGCGTGACGACTGAGGGTCATGTTAATGAAATTATAACCATTATCCTCTACTTCTAACATTACATCTCTACTGGAACAGGGTCTGTTTCTCAGCCTATTGTTCATACACGATTTGCATATTTAAAAGCAGGGAGATTTATTTTTCCATGTTATCATTTTGCAGTTGAACATAGACATTATCAATCTTTGAAAGATTATATATTGATTTTCGCTTTAAAATTCCATTGGAACGTGGCTAGCCACGCTGGGTAAGCTAGTAAATAAATAAATAAATAAATAAATAAATTAAAAATGCATATTTTTCGTCTCTCCTGATCCCAGAAAGCCAAATATTGATAAAATTGATACCGCGTGGTATTCTATACATGTCGATTAGGGTACCAGATGGTTTTTGTCTCATATGGATCCTCAAATTTTTCATCCATATAGCCTTGAAGTTGAAAATTGTTGCAAGTTACCCCGTTTGACGGTACATTTCCTCTTACCCCTACTCTCTAATATCCATTTATCCAATATTTAAAATTCATTAGTGAATATCAAATTTGTACTCCAGAATTATTCAATTGAACACCAATGCGTTAAAATTTGCAACAACTTTTTTTATTTGTTTGAATCATTTTGCTGTTTCTGAACCAGCTACTTATGAAGATTTGATAAAATAAAAACAAAACATATCAATACCAATAATTTTAACCAATCTCATGGTACTTTTTTTGATCTTAAGATCGTATATGATGAAACTTTGTAAGTACACATGGAAACCCGTAATCTTTTTTTTTTTGCATTATATCATATACACGTTTAACTCTCAATTATCGACAACAGTTACAACTTTTTATGAAAAACCTCATAATCATTTGGTTTTGTTTCTCGCTTCAGGTACAACTCAACTTTTTTTTCTACCAGAAGTTTAACCATGCCTTTTTTAAGTTCTAAAGCTTTATCCGTCATCAAATAAAACATACACAATCACATCCATAGCATAAAAAAATCTACTTAATGTTGACTACTGTTGATTATGTTCATTCTCTTTTGAAATAAGCTTGTCAGGTTTTATATCAATCCATTTGGCTATACCTAACCGTAATCCATCAAGCATCAAAATCGAAAGAACAAAGCCTAAATTTACGCATTCTACCTTTCAAAACAAGTATAGCTGATTTTGTTCATGCTCTCTTGGATGGAGCATGCCAGGCTCCAGAAGAATCCATCAAGCAGCAAAATCCAAAGATACCTTTAACATAACCTTAATTTACACATTCTACCTAAAAAACAGGTCGAAGATTTATTAACATTCTACCTTTCAAAACAAATAAAGCTGATATTGTTCATGCTTTCTCGGATGGAGCTTGCCAGGCTCCAGAAGAATCCATCAAGCATCAAAAATGTCTTCAACCTATCTATCAAAACTGATCTTGATCATGCTATCATGGATGGAGCTTGCCAGGCTCCAGAAGAATTCAATAACCATCAAAATTGAAAGACTCCTTTTACAAAGGATGGAGAAAAGCGGCCATGAACCGAGTGAACTGACGAAATATTGTTGGCGAGGCTTTATCAAGATAATTGATGTAGAGCCAAATAAGTAAGTAAGTAAGTACCCAGTATAAAAAAATACCGAGCAAGCAAATCGTGATTGAATGTGATATAGTATTGGCTTCGCAGCACCAAACCGTATTCGCGCCTGCTCATGAGATGCGAAGTTTTCTGGATGCGAAGCTAATGTCAAAGTCGAAACTATGGGACAGCGGCTGTGATTACTCCTGGCGGCTTTGACAGATGTAAATAAACGGCTAAACTGACCTCTTACACACTTAGTCATTATTGACGAACTTCAATGAAATGTTCTACAGCTTGTGAAATTGATATTTCGCATGTCGAAATTTGATTGAAAACAGTTTTATTTTCATCAATTCTAATGGGCATTACTCTAAATTGGCAATGAATATTGATAAGCAATGTGAATTCTCATTTATTTTGCTGCTAGTTGAGTAAGAAATCAAGAGAGTTTTTATACTTTGTTCTGTGCAATTTTCTCTCACTGTGTAAATAAGTTCGCAGCTCCAACCTGAGCTGCGATCGCATTCTGGATTTTACCAAAAAATACAATACTAAACAAGGATTTAAGCATGGTGTCAGCCTGAATGTTTATGAGGTTACCTAAAATATATCTCCAAACCAGACTTCATCTTCAAATTTCGTACCAAGTTGCTCGTTTGGTTGAAAATCAATTATTTCTGTTATACAGTTACCCCACAGTTATGGATCAACTAAGGGTAATTTTTCAGAACAAACTATGATTAAAAAACATGGTGACGCTGTACAAAACAAAATTACTTCCTTGGCACTACTAAATATAGTTGTTTTTGAGAATACACCTCAAAACACTCGATTATTTACGAAAAAGTGTCGATTTCGATGGAAATTGCAAACGATGTCCACCCCACAGATGTGGATCAGTGGGAAAGAAGGCTTCGTATTATGGATCAAACCGACTCATATTATGGATCAAAACACTATAACAGCAATTTATCTGCGAGGAAAACGAATGGTGTGCCAATGAAAGCATACGTTTTGGCGTTTGTTTCGGAATCGTTTTTCGTTGATTCATAACTGTGGTATGGGTTTCAGTGCCCCACAGTTATGAATCAACGCTTCTGGGAATACGGATGACATTTTATTTCCTACGAACGGAAAAAATATGCTTAAGCATATTATAATTGATTGCGATGCTGTACCGATTTATGTTTCACGTTAGTAAAATGTGTTCTGCGTAATTGCAACTATATTTGATGAGATATTCCCGTTTTAATCCAACTCTGATCCATATATGTGTGCTATCCATAACTGTGGGGTGACTGTAATATGGAAATACCTTTGGAAATTGCCTACATTTAGGCGTTTTCCGCGCAATTGTTTAATCTCAATTATTGATTATTTCAACAAATATTGTATTGTTAAAAACTTAGCAAGCATATTCGGACTCAGGGGGCCCAAATTAAGTATGTAAAGTTTATTTTAAAACTAACAATAATCGCATTGACAGGTGATATATATCACCCCGAAATGGCCCAAGTAACATTTTTAGTTTTTTCATTTACTACAAGCTGTTGTTACCACCATATCGTTAAAACTCATTTTAGACCTTATTAGTCCTTAACAACCTTAATAAACCTTTGATAAAACTCCGTTAAACTCGAAAGGCCCACACTACAGGAGGTTGTTAAGACTATACTTTCTCTGTGACTATACCTTGAAACCGTTTTTAAACTTCTTTGTTATGTTTCATATGAATACATCTACCCTTGTAGTATACTATAAAACATTCATAAGTGCTATTGTAAAGTCTAAATTATCAGAATTTTGAGATAGGGGAAATCAGGGTAAAACCGACACTGTGGGTAAGATCGACACCCTTTGATTTTTCATGTTTTGAGCAAATTTCAATGCAGTTTCCACCACACAATATCTTTACTCGTCAAATGTTGTGTTTCGAATGACATAACAACTGACGCTACCAATAATCTGCCAAAATAAACAACAAAATCATATTGGATAACATAGAAGCAACAGCGGCTGCAACATTTCGCTGTTATTCTTTAACTATTTCGCATGTGAAATTTTCAAAATGTCATTATTTGTTCTGCGTCTACATCATTATTTATCATTATTACGTAGATACAACATGAAGGAGAATTTAATTTTTGGTTTTTCGACAGCTGAAAATGCTATTGAAAAATAAATGTCCACTCGGGGTAAGATCGACACTTTCATTTGGGGTAAAGTCGACACCTTTCTTTGCTTCATAATCTAACTTTAGGGAATCTTTCTTCTCGGAAGCCTTTCTTTGTAGTTTATATGAGCCTTTATTTTTGAATTCCAGTGAAGTTCATGGATGGCGAACTTGCCAACATGTAAAATATGACACTATATTACTTGCCACAAGCTATAATTAAGTATTAAAATAATTATTTCTATGTTTCACGTTTAAACTTATTTGATAAAGCTTGAAGATATTTTTCTCATTTAAAATTGAGGAATTAAAAGAATTTGAAATGTTTTCACATAAATTAATCGTATTGTTTTTTTTTACAAACCATGAGATTCGACAGTTTTATCTAATATATCTAAAAATTATGACACTTTTCTGTTTTGTAAAATAAAACCGTATTTATTTTTAGAATCAATCATTCGCTACAACTTTATCTTCGTAAACATTCCATGACCACAAATTAATCATATCTATATATATTCACCCCAATTTTATAATCTTAGCATTAGACATTTGAAATTTTCACATATATTTAGTGGAGCTTTGGCCTGTTCCCAATAATTTACGTAATATGTATATAATCCATTAGAGAAAAGGGTCATGAAAGTCGAAAGTCATGTTTAAAGCATTTTTTTTAATATGCCATGTGATGGTGATGCTCACAACGTATAAATTCTACTCAAAGTGCATGTGTCGGTTTTACCCCAACAGGGTGTCGATCTTACCCGCACTCTTAATTGTCTCACCTTAAAATGATGAAATATCAATTTGATTTAAATCACTATATAACCTTAATATATCATCCAGCGATCGCAAGGATTGATAGATTTATAACCAATTCGCGATTCTACAACAATTTAATGTTCGTTTAACAAGCGGAAGTACACAAATTTTATCAATAAGCTTAGGGTGTCGGTTTTACCCCGAATTCCCCTACAATGATTTCCATGAATCAGATGTCGTCATCTTGCTTTCTTGGCCGCGATCTTGGATTCCAGCAATTTAAATTGACAGCAATTTTCAACCTGGACAAACTTGTCTTCCTTCTAAATGATCAGCATCTTTAGATACACCGGTTTTTTATGGGCCGAAAGCGGCCATATTGCTTTATAGGCCACAATCTTGGATTCCAAAATGTTTAATTGACAGCGAAGTTGTCGAAGAAATCGTTCTTCTAAATTATTAGAATTTTTAGATACCATGATATCCATGAATCGGATGTCGCTCCCTTTCTAGGCCGCCATCTTGGAATCCGAAATGTTTAATAAACAGCAATTTTCAGCCTGAACAAACTTATTGTCACGTCACCCCCCTGCAACAGTTCAACTATGGGCGATGAATACTGTGGACACCACAGCGGTCGTCTGTATCGACCAATACAGTGACCGTTGGAACGATGATAGCTAACGTAAAGAAGCATATGTATGATCAAAACAATGACTAATGGATTTAGTGTACACAATTGAAGTTCACATGCAATTCTTATCCTACCGTAAAATTGATTAAAATACTGGTGAATTTAACTTAATTAGGCTTAATACTATTTGAACTTGAATTAATTGTTTATCCTATATATTAAAAGTAAAAGTGAATTAAAATATCAAGAATTACGAAGCAAAATCAGCGTTCATATATCGATGCAAAGGTAAAACGCAATTTTCAATTAATTGTATGATATATGTAACCTAAAATAGACCCTTTCAGTTGGACGGAAAGATCCGGGTAACAGCGTAAACACATAGCACAAATAAGCCTTAAGTATTGGACCAAACAGTAAGAAATTATACCTTATTTTCTAAACATGCAATTTGATAAACTTATAATGTCAGTGCCTGAAAAGTTGAGATAAGATACCTCTCCAACATAGAAGTTCACCAAAATTTGTAAGAAATTTGTTACCCTATTATATAAAATGCTAATAAACATTCGTTTTAGCTTTAAGCTAACCATTCAAAAAAACTGGTTTGCTATTCAGGACTTTGGACGACTTCCCCACAACAATCTTAAAGAAATTTTGTACGTGGGTTGAAACGATGGAGGTACATCACAACCGATCAGAATTTACGTGCAAATTATGCCAAAAGCCGGACTCATCAGAAGCACACATGATCGCCTGTGATCAATGCCGCCGGAGTAACTGAATCCCTGCAGAGCCGTCCGTTCGTCTGCCTGCAGTGCAGAAGTCAGGATACAGCAGGCTCTACTATCTCCACCCGTCTACGGTCTCACACGAAACAGGCATCGTCCGGTAAGGTATCGGTAGGCAAAACCACTTCGTATGTAGCAAGTAAGATGTCTTCGATTGCCTCAAGCAGTCGATCGTCCCTTGTAAAAGTGCAGCTAGAATTGATCGAAGAGGAAGCCAAAATGAAACAAATTGAGCTTGATGAAGAAGAAGCACTCAAGAAATTGGAGCATGAGGAAGCGCAACGTCAGCTAGAAGAAAAGAAGAAGCAGCTCGAAGAGCAGAAGAAACTTGCAGAGGAAGAAACGGTTTTGCGACAACGGCAATTGGAAGCGGAAAAGATGCGTCTACGGAAGCAACAATCGATCCGAAGAGAGTCGCTTGAGAAGAAAAACGAAATTGTGCTACAGATTTCCGAACGCGGCAGTGTGGTTGAATCTACAACGAGTTCCCGAGAAAAGGTTTCAAATTGGCTGTCGAGCAACATGTCCCTAGGGACGACCGGTGGGAAAACTTTGGGGAATCATATCCGACCTCAAATTGAAATGGTTCCTCCGGCCCCTAAAAAAGTTCCGACACTGATAATTGAAGCACCAATCGGCTGTACAACTAAACCAAAACTACCGGCAGTGGAGTCCCACAATCGAGATGTAACGAATCTCCAACGTTCGTCCCAAGCGCCTCCCCATGGTCTAACTACCGCTCCAAATCGAATAATCGGCGGTCGGGAAATTCGTTCAGCCACCATCAGGGAGCCTTTCCAGCAGTATGTGTCATCTTCGAGGCCAGTCGCAGCATTGCCTGCTACAATATATTCCTATCCACCATTGAATTATTCACGCGAACCACAAGATAATGGAAGTGTTCACGCTCGGCAATCGTGTCATCAAGGGCCGTCTTGGAGCACTCCCAATCGGTACGGCAATCTACCTAATCTCCAAATGGAGGCAGATCATTCAATGGAACCGCACTTTGTTCAACGCAATTCGCATCAGGAACGTGTTCACTCTGGGCATGGTCTGGATGTAGAATCTTCGCCGATACATGCATCGTTAGTTGCGAATCCTACAAGACAGAGCGAGATGCCCGGAGTTCTCAGCTCGCAACAAATAGCTGCGAGACAAGTTGTCGGCAAGGATCTTCCACACTCCAGTGGGAATCCAGCCGACTGGCCACTATTTATAAGTAGGTTTGAGCAGTCTACGCTTTCATGTGGATACTCAGTAGCGGAAAATCTTGTGCGTCTTCAACGATGTCTCACAGGACATCCTTGAGAGGCAGTGCGGAGCTGACTCCTACTTCCTGCCAATGTGCCACAGGTTATCAACACACTTCGCACAATCTACGGTCGTCCAGAGCTGTTGATTCGAGCTTTGCACGAGAAGATACGACGGACTTCAGGCCCGAGATACGATCGTCCCGAATCAATCTTAGAATTCGGGTTGGCCGTACAGAACTTCGTCGACCACCTACAAGCAGCTCATCAAGACGAGCACCTTGCGAACCCTATGCTCATGCAAGAGTTGGTCGAAAAGCTTCCGGGGCCCATGAGAATGGATTGGGCTACCTTTAAATGTCGACAATTACGTCCTACCGTTTCTACGTTCGGCGATTTCATGGCAAAGCTCGTTAGTGCAGCAAGTGAAGTGAGTTTCGAGTTACCGGGCCTACAAAAAGGAGCGCACACCGAAGGCCAGCAGCGATCGAGGGAAAAGGCAAGGATACAGACGCATTCTAGTGAGAATCTTCCGTCGCTCAAATCAGCGCCACCGATACGAAGCAATCGCAAACCATCTAAGCCGTGCGCAGCTTGCGAGCGCGAGGGACATCGAGTGACCGAATGTTCCATCTTCAAGCAGCTCAACTTAAAGGAACGTTTGAAGAAAGTGCAGGATAAGGGTCTCTGTCGAACATGCTTAAACAACCACGGCAAATGGCCATGCAAATCATGGCAAGGATGTGCCATTGAAGGATGTCGACTCAAACATCATACCCTTCTTCACGCGCCTTCTGCTCCAGTCACATCCACCCACTCTGTTAATGTATCAGCGGGCGAACTTGCATCGGATGATGGCTATACGCTTTTTCGTGTGCTGCCTGTTGTTCTCTATGGGAATGGTAAAAGTATGACGGTTTTCGCATTTATCGACGAAGGCTCCCAAATAACAATGCTGGAAGAGAAGATTGCTGAAGAGCTAGGCGTCTTTGGTCCTAAAAAGCCGCTAACTTTGCAGTGGACCGGGAACGTACACCGTAATGAACTGAGATCAGAAGAGATTAGTTTAGAAATAACAGGGAAACATAGTAAAAATCGCTACGAACTCCGCAATGCGCGCACAGTCAGCTGTTTACTACTACCAGCCCAGCGGCTGAACTACAGGGAAATGGTAGCACGTTTCCCGCACTTGAGAGGTCTACCGATTGAGGATTATGATCTAGTGCGACCAAAATTGCTTATCGGCCTAGACAATCTTCGTCTCGGTGTTCCATTGAGGATTCGCGAAGGTGGCTCATTCGACCCCATAGCCGCCAAATGCCGGCTTGGATGGAGTGTTTATGGTCGGGCTTCTACAGCTACGATTCCAAGGGTTAACGTCAACTTTCACACCGCTGCAGCAACGACTAACGACGACTTGCTAAGTGCACAGTTGCGCGATTTCTTCACCTTAGACAACCTAGGGGCTACCGCTCCGAATGAGAAGCTTGAATCAAACGAAGACAGAAGAGCGAGGCAACTACTTGCTGATACAACCCGGCGTACACGAACTGGCTTTGAAACAGGTCTCCTGTGGAGGGTTGAAGATCCGTTGTTCCCTGATACGTACCCCATGGCGATTCGACGAATGAAGTCACTAGAGAAGAAGTTCTGATGCAACGAATTAGCGAACAAATCCACGAGTTTGAACGAAAAGGGTACATTCGTAAGGTCAGCGAATCTGAGGTAGCTACAATCGACTCACGGAAGACTTGGTTCCTTCCCTTAGGAGTGGTCGTCAACCCTAAAAAACCAGGAAAAATACGACTGATTTGGGACGCTGCGGCCAAAGTAGACGGAGTTTCGTTCAATTCTTATTTATTGAAGGGTCCGGACTTACTTACTCCTTTGCCGAGAGTGCTGAGTGGCTTCCGTCTATTTCCGGTGGCTGTATCAGGAGACATCAGAGAGATGTTTTTGCAGATAAAGTTGCAAAAAGGTGATAGAAACACTCAAATGTTTGTGTTCCGTCACAATCCCGCCGAACCAGTGCAGATCTACGCAATTGAGGTCACAATGTTTGGTTCTACCTGCTCACCTTCCTCCGCTCAATTTGTCAAGAATGCAAATGCCGAACAATATGCTCTTCATTACCCTCGGGCAGCTGCCGCAATCAAGGAGCACCATTATGTTGACGACTACCTGGACAGCTTTAGGACAATCGAAGAGGCAATACAGGTGGTGAATGAAGTGAAGTTGGTGCACTCAAAAGGAGGTTTCGAAATTCGAAACTTTCTGTCGAACGAAAATGAAGTTTTAAAGCAAACTGGAGAGGGCGAGCGAAGCTCGTCCAAAGGTTTTGCTCTTACCCGTGCTGAATCAGAAGAATCAGTTCTGGGTCTACAATGGATCCCAGACGACGATGTCTTCACATACACGTTTGCCATGCGCGGTGACTTACAGCCTATTTTGCACGAAGACCATGTCCCAACGAAGCGCGAAGTCTTGAAGGTGGTCATGAGTCTCTTCGACCCTTTGGGATTCGTCTCATTCTTTTTGGTACACGGAAAAGTGCTAATGCAAGACATCTGGGCCTCGGGAATCAATTGGGATGAGCATATCAGCGAGCACCTCCACGTCCGTTGGCGACAATGGATTACTTATATCCCCCGACTGGACACCTTGCAAATACCTCGCTGTTACTTCAGTTCTCCGTTCCCTGAAAACTTCGACCGACTGGAGCTTCATGTGTTTGTTGATGCCAGCGACTCTGCTTACGCCTGCGTAGCTTACTATCGGCTGGAAACGGAGAATGGCATCCAAGTATCACTAATCTGCTCCAAGTCCAAAGTAGCACCGCTCAAAGTGCTATCTGTCCCCCGATTGGAGTTGAAGGCGGCGGTTCTCGGAGTTCGGATAATAGAATCCATCGAAGGTTACCACACTTACGCTATTAGCCGTCGATTTCTGTGGAGTGGATTCGATCAGAGCATCGCCGGTACAATAAGTTCGTGCCAGTCCGTATCGGCGAAATCCTCACCGTAACCGACGTAAAAGAATGGAGATGGGTCCCGTCCGGGATGAATACTGCTGACCTTGCTACCAAGTGGAAAAGTGGGCCAGATTTCAACTACGGTAATCCTTGGTTTAACGGGCCGTCGTTTCTGTACCAATCGCAAGAATTTTGGCCTCAACAAGCACATGTCACAACTACGTGCGAAGAACTTCGTCCAAGTCACTCTCATGCTATGATTTTGCCGTTGATTGATGCGTCGCGTTTCAGTCGGTGGTCCCGTCTTCAACGGTCGATGGCGTTCGTGTTCCGATTCATCGATAATTTACGTCGCAAGCGGAATGGTTCAGCTCTACGAATGGGTGTATTCAACCGAGACGAGCTAAGTCGAGCTGAAGTGGCCCTCTGGAAGATAGCACAGGCCGAAACTTATCCTGAGGAAATCGCTGTTCTGTTGGAAACTCAAGGGAGCTCTGATGGACGTCATCGTCGTGTCGCTAAATCCAGTCCGATATACAAAAACCAGCCTTACCTTGACGAGATGGGTGTACTACGACAACTCGGACGAATCGGTGCCGCAACATTTGCATCCGAAGAGGCAAAATATCCCGCAATCCTGCCGCGACAACACCGAATAACCTACCTGATCACGGACTGGTATCACCGTCGTTTCCGCCATGCCAATTGAGAAACGGTCACCAATGAAATGCGGCAACGCTTTGAAATTGCCAAACTACGTTCTCTCGTGTCAAAGGTGGCGAGGAACTGCATGATGTGTCGGATAAAGCAAGCTCTACCAAGTGCCCCAACAATGGCGCCACTACCTGCAGCCCGACTACAGCCTTTCGTTCGACCATTCACATTTGTTGGAGTGGATTACTTCGGACCAATATTGGTTAAAGTAGGAAGAAGCTGCGTAAAACGATGGGTAGCCTTATTTACTTGTCTAACCGTTCGCGCAATTCACTTGGAGGTAGTCCATAGCCTGTCCACCGAGTCCTGCATTATGGCAGTGCGACGGTTCATAGCACGCTGTGGGTTTCCGGCTGAGTTCTACTCGGACAATGGAACTTGTTTCCAAGGTGCCAGTAAGGAATTGAAAAGAGAAATGGAAAATCGCAACAATTCTCTAGCTACAACGTTCACGACTGCTAAAACACGCTGGTGCTTCAATCCACCGTCTGCCCCACACATGGGAGGGGTGTGGGAACGCCTCGTGCGTTCGGTTAAGGCTGCCATAGGTACCATAGCAGACGCCTCACGTAAACCGGACGACGAAATCTTCGAGACGATTTTACTCGAGGCCGAGGCTTTAATAAACACTCGACCACTTACGTACATTCCACTTGAATCAGCAGACGAAGAAGCCCTAACACCCAACCATTTTCTCTTGGGAACTTCAAACGGAGATAAGTTGCCACCAACCGAACCTGTCGATGCATCAGTGATACTGCGAAGTAGCTGGAGACTGGCACAGGCCATTACTCAACGATTTGGGCACGCTGGGTAAAAGAATATTTGCCAGTGATCACGCGTAGGTCCAAGTGGTTCAAAGATGTTCAAGATATAAAGGTTGGAGATTTGGTGTTGGTAGTAGGTGGGACATCGAAGGATCAGTGGACTCGAGGACGAGTGGAGGCGGTGATCCCTGGGCGCGATGGAAGAGTCCGTCAGGCTCTGGTCCGAACAGCATCTGGCATTCATCGACGACCAGCAGTAAAGTTGGCAGTACTCGACGTTATTGTAAGGAGTGAACCTAAGACGGAAGTCCCAGATGAACAGGAAGTTACTAAGGTCCACGGGAGGGGGGATGTCACGTCACCCCCCTGCAACAGTTCAACTGTGGGCGATGAATACTGTGGACACCACAGCGGTCGTCTGTATCGACCAATACAGTGACCGTTGGAACGATGATAGCTAACGTAAAGAAGCATATGTATGATCAAAACAATGACTAATGGATTTAGTGTACACAATTGAAGTTCACATGCAATTCTTATCCTACCGTAAAATTGATTAAAATACTGGTGAATTTAACTTAATTAGGCTTAATACTATTTGAACTTGAATTAATTGTTTATCCTATATATTAAAAGTAAAAGTGAATTAAAACATCAAGAATTACGAAGCAAAATCAGCGTTCATATATCGATGCAAAGGTAAAACGCAATTTTCAATTAATTGTATGATATATGTAACCTAAAATAGACCCTTTCAGTTGGACGGAAAGATCCGGGTAACAGCGTAAACACATAGCACAAATAAGCCTTAAGTATTGGACCAAACAGTAAGAAATTATACCTTATTTTCTAAACATGCAATTTGATAAACTTATAATTATAGTACGGATATCGTTGTGTCAAGGCCTGAAAAGTTGAGATAAGATACCTCTCCAACATAGAAGTTCACCAAAATTTGTAAGAAATTTGTTACCCTATCATATAAAATGCTAATAAACATTCGTTTTAGCTTTAAGCTAACCATTCAAAAAAACTGGTTTGCTATTCAGGACTTTGGACGACTTCCCCACAACACTTATCGAAGAAATCTTCCTTCTAAATGATCAGGATCTTGAGATACCATGATTTTCATGAGCCGGAAGTTGCCATCTTGTTTTCTAGGCCGCCATCTTGGATTCCAAAATGTTCAATTGACAGCAATTTTCAACCTGAACAAACTTGTAGAAAAAATCATGCTTCTAAATGACCAGGATCTTGCGATACAATGATTTTCATGAACCAGAAGTCGCCATTTTGTTTTCTAAGCCACCATTTTGAATTCCGACATGTTTGATTTGTCGGCGGAGTACAGGATCACACAGCGGAATGCCAGCGAAGGATATTCGGAATAGTTGAGTAGGAATTACACGTGAGAACTACGATTTAACGGATACTTTATTCAGCGAATGAAAAATTTGGGGTGGGTAATGTCTGTTACATTACCGCGGGGTTGACGTAGAACTACGATTATTAATAATTTGATTTGTTATGTGTATGAATTTGTAAGTGTACTAGTTTTGTGTTGTT